>NW_026859550.1:0-158038 GCF_026571515.1 Ruditapes philippinarum | reverse complement strand
AAATATAAAAAATTATTACTGGTACCAGCCCATACAGCTCAATTAGTCAGAAATTGTGAGACTTTTAATGTTGACATTAATGGGTTCAATTCCCAGACTGGCCAACTAAAAACTTTTACAATATCTCCATTGTGACTTTAAATAGAGGTCCCGTGTATGGGTGCTTAAACGCTTGGTAAGCTAAAGAACTAAAAGAAGCTTATTAAATTAGGGCATCTTTCTGTATCTTGAACTGTCCTCCAAAATTCTCTTCTGGAGGACTCACCTAAAGGGGCAACCAGTGGTCACCGGGGTCAAACTCAAACACACACATTATAACTAGTCAGACTGATCAGGTGTGTTAAGTTGACTGGTGACAAAGGCAACTGGCATTCAGAGGGTTAAAGTTTTAAGAGCCATTGCTTAACCTACTGAATTTCTTAAATGGATTTCTCAAGCTTTCATTTTGGAACTGTACATTACCAAATTTCAGGGATATCAAGATGAAAATTCTAAGTTAGTAAATCAAAAGTATAAAGCTGGGTCAAACTGCACAGAATAATGTGCATCCTGGCCTAGCTCTATACAGTGACTTACTACACCACCAACAAGCCCTAATTACCACTTATGATTCCCGGCACGGTAAACCCTTAAGTAAGAAAATTGTGTCATAACAAAGTCTAACATCCCAATTTTTGTACTTTGAAACTCTGAACGCTGTAACATTTATATAATTTCAATTTTTCAAGCTGTTAAAAGATGATAATCTATTTTTTTGCTCTAGCTGCTATTTTTGAACAATGTACAGGTTCAAGTAAACATCATGTCATAATAGGTTCCTAATTGCCTAGAAAAATTTACAGGTAATTGGTACATACTGAGACTTTAACTTTAACAAGTGTTAAATACAGAAACATCCAACAACAAAAATTCTGATATTCTACCAAGGTAACCTTTCCCACAAAGGGCCATAATAGCCCTTTAGGCTGAATAAAGGTCTGGGACTTCTTTTGTCCCATGCTCAGTGAGCATAATATTAACTCTATGAAAGGAAGGTTAAAAAATAAAAACGAAATGCGGAAATGCAAGGAGCCTACATAATATAGATAATAATAAAAAGTCAATAACATTGTAAATCTTTTTTAGTGCAGGCAAGAGACCTTTGCAAAATCCTCCTCATAAAATAGAATCAAAATAACTTTTAACTCTTCTGAAAAAAATTTATCAAAATCTTAACTGCAATCAAATATAGAATCGCTTTCAAAATCTTAACCAAAGATAAAACTTTTGATTAATCACAAGGTATTATGATGCACATGTGCTGCAGTGCACCATTCATAATTTCTTACAGCAAAATTGCTGATATGCCAAATTACCCTCAAGCATCCGTCTTTTAAATAATAACTCTTGCAGGTGAACACTTTGACATATGCAGAGGGAATTTCTGTTATCAGCAGGTTGAAAAATACATGTTCGTAATTAACGCGGGTATCCCTGGTGCGTGGCAATATCATACGGGCCAAAAAGCTACTTAGCATCTTCTGAAACTTTTCGGAGAAAACTTTCCAAACACTGAACACGGCTTTTGCATAATTGGACTCGTAGCACTTTGAATACTTTCTAGTACAAATATAATTTCTACAGTCTTTCTTTCTTGTCTGAGTTATTTCTTTGTGATTACTCAACAGTTTTGTTGCGGCTTTTTTTTTTTTTTGGCTACATTCCTCAATGAGAATACTGGCTTTTAGCGGAGGCCTAAATAATTTACCATTTGTTACAGATTTTCTACACAATGCAGAAAGATGTTTTACATTTTTTCTCTGTAGCTATATATAATCATGGTATTCTTTCTATATCTAATCTGGATACATCTATTATTTAAGAGGGAGACTTTTACATTTTCAAAAATTAGGTTTAAACTCATTTATTCCATGAGATTTAAACTGGCAAACGTAAGTCAGCAAATCAAAATGAAAAAGGTTTTTAATGGCTTATACTTAAATTCTAAGAATACCTTGCAAGCTGAATTTTGTTTCAACTTATAACCTGCTACAACTGTGATTACCCTTTGCCCACTCATATAGAGCTTTGACCAGGCTTCATATCAATGCAATCTGACCATACTTTATAATCTTGATACTCAATTTTTTTGTATTTAACTTTGAAGGTTATATGGAGAAGACAATCAGTTTTAGCAACTGTTACAGTTATGCCAAAAATGTGAATTTTTCTCCTTTATGAAATATGATATTAGTTATTAACCCTGTGTGATATTTACAAAACAAAAAATATAATGTGGCCTGAACATAAAATTACCCCTATCTAAACACAGGTATACACCCTCTTCAACTATCTGAAACCTCCATCATAAAACAGTGATAAAATGCATATAAAAAAAACATAACTGGTACATACAATATATGTCAACTTCTTCATGTTGTTTTCAAACCTGAACTTCCTAGTGTAGCAATTATTAAAAAAAAATATCCAAGAACTTCACAAGATCGAGTATTTTCCTTTCCCATACATGTGTATGACTGTATTTATAGCTAAATAAACTGTCATTTAATAAATGCAAACCACTAGCCGCTAATACTATATGGAAATCAGATATTTAACATAATTACCAAGTACACTTCAGACCCAAAGTGGTCCCAATTATACCAAATTAATGCAATCCAGTCTATAAGTGGCTGCAGGTCAAAGTTCACTAAAATTGTCCAAATTACACTTAAACATCAGTCCTGACTGAACAATACCAAATTTGACCAAATTAAAATATACTTACAATACAAAAACTTGTAACTTAGTACAGATTTTCACTACTGATACATGGTTTACGTTATCGTTTTGTGTTGTAATCAAAATACGGTCAAACAAGTAAGTGTGCCAATAACCTCTTATGGCAATAATCATTATTTTCCCATTGACATAATTCTGCCCTTAAGGGAAAAACTTTTTGAACGATGTCAGTGTATTTAACTAATGTACCATTTTAACTACAAGTAAAAATTTTATTACAAATGAACATATCTTACACTTGAATGGAGCCCCTAAAGCCATATAGTACTGGAGACATTAACCTGGCTGAAAAAGTGTAGATGGATCACTTTCTGTCAAACATAAAAGTTGATTTTATCATCATTATTATTCAACACAAATTGGATAAGTTAATTTTTAACCTTTTAATTAAAGGGACTCCACCAAGGTTTTTTGACATGACCGGACTGAAAATAATTTTTGAAGATTAAAGTTTAATAAAATTTCAGATCACTTGCTCACTCTGTTAATTAGTGTTTTCCAGAAAAAATATTCTACAGTAGTAGAAAAATGTGAAAAAAAGTAGTTGTGAAAAATGACTCAAATTTAAAAAACATTGCAATGCTTTCATTTAATTTTCAAACCAGGCTTAGAATAGCATAAAAATATGATTTTCTATTTATTTCTGAATATATTTTGAACCTAAGTGGCGTGGAGTTCCTTTAAAATTACAAAACACATAAAAATAACCTTTAGTCTGCTAGCCAAAAATGATTCATGATTCTACCCATGCAACCTGGGTGCAGACCAAGATCAGACGGCCAGCACATCAGTAGTCAGTAGATATTTTGAAAATTTTATTGGGGGGGGGGGGGGTGCAACAAGTCCATTCAATGTATTTAGCATGGTAAGGGTTAAAAAAAAAATTTTCAAAATTCTTGAAATAATAATTATATACTTTAAAATTTATAACAGAAGAACATGGTGTTTTATGGAAAAGAAGTTATCTTAATACAAGAATATGTTCTTACCAAATTTCCTTTAAAAGCACTGCAATATTTGTCAAAAAGGCCAAAAGAGGACAGATAAATTTTCTTTCTCTTCAATACTGACTTCATTTGCTGTCACACAAGATTTTTCCAAAACTATGTCAAGCACTGAATGTCAAAACAAGCATGCCTTGTACATATATGTATTATATACTAAGGAATTTGCAAGAACTGGTATATTATGAAAGTTGCAAATTTTTGTTTAACACATATGAAACTTGCAAGCAAAGTTGCAAATTTTATTTAACATATAGTTTCTAGCAATCTGGTAAGAACATGGTACATACATGTACATGTAGCCATCAACAAGAAAACAACAGTATATCTTTTTAAAACACTTCACTCTTGTTTTGTTTTTCTCTTTATTTTGCATTTATCATATTTGGCAAAAAGAGGTCTTAACTTTTTAAAACATTTTTTTTGTGCATCACTCATTCTTAGTTGGTGAATAATTACAAACTTCAAGTAGGGTTCATTTGGAATGCTTCAGTCTTCTACATTAAATTTTATAATAATCACAATCTAGGTCAGTGAGTAAGAATTTTTCATTTAAGTTCAACAAAAAACATCAAAAGACCCTGCCTAAAAATGCATGTATGATTTAAAATTTGTAAATATCATTGACCAATTGCAAACTCAGGGCTCACACTGGCTCAAATAAAATAATAGCCAATAATTTCAACTTAAAAAAATAATAGCCAAAAGTTCAGCGGACTATTCACGGATTAGTGATTAACAACATAATCAGTTGATTAAATAAACATTACATTTATATCTTTCAGTTTTATAAGGATTCTCAAATAAACTGATACATTTATGTATATTGATAACTACCTTTTTTTAAATAGAACCACAACTTTAATTGTTATTATAGAACAGAATAAAAACGTTATAATTAGTATAATTACTGTATAACAATAATATTAAAGATTCATTACAAGAAAAGCATTGATGCAAAGCATCAAAGGGCGACGCCAAAAGAATTTGATCCAGATTTGCACCTAAATACTTAACAAAAGATGTGTACTTTATAGCAGTACCATTACATGTGACCTGGAGGCTAGGGCCAGGTTAAGTTGAAACTTAAACCAAAAAAGAATAGACTCTGTCTTGCCAAGATGCAAAGGCAATTTATAGTCAATTAAGCAATCTTATAAGACTCATGTTATAAGAAAGAATTTCTTCAGATTTAATTTATGAGACACAAGGATTCCTGAGTCATAAGCATATAATCACTGGCACGAGTATCGGACCTGGGAAGAAATAATATGACCAGATGACCAGATTGATAAAAAAAACTGTGTTTATAAAAACCAAAACAAAAATGTAAATAATGATCCCCTTTAAAAAATATACTATCAACTTGAAGTATATTTTAAAAGGGGGTTATTATTTACATTTTATTTTGGTTGTTGACACTTTTAAGATGAACACAGGTTTTTTTATCAATCTGGCCATATTTTTTCATCCAAGGTCTGATACTCGTGCCTGTGCATTATAATAAAAGCTTATTGCTTAGGGTGAAGACATGTAATTGACATATATTAGACATAAAAGAGGACCTAAAATGAACATCAGGGGGACAGCATAGGTACTCAGAGCAGTAGTAGAATAAGTACCAGCCACATCAACCAGCTACTATCAGAGATAAGACTTAAACCATGTAAGAATGTCATTATATATGTCAGATGCTTGAAGTTTCATGAAGAAGAGAAAAAACAACTTCTTCATGTGCAGGATAGTGTGTTTCAACTGTATCAAATGCCCTTTGTAGATCTAAAAGTATCATGCAATACTGCCTTTGTCCATTTCAAATAATGCAATCTGTTAAATGAATCAAACATGTGTCAATTGAAAAACCACTTCTAAACCCTGACTGAAACTGCCAGACCATGACTCAAACCATGACTTTCAGAAGACCAACTGAGCTATCCGTCCTGCTACACATTTTCTCTTTAATAATGAAACAGTTCTAAACCACAACATATTTCCCCACTATATCGATTTGTGTTGGTGAATTTCTTATGTTACAGAGCATAGGAAATTGAACTCATGCTTATATGCAGTCATAGGATGAGAAAAACTTTGAGCTTGACCAGAACTCATTAACCTGTGACCAACATAAGAAATTTTATGAAGGCTGATTTGTATTTTGCATCAAGGGCACCGGGCAAAAACATGAAAATGCAACAAACAAACCACTTTGTGGTAGATTGTATTTTCATGTTTTCATCTGGCGCCCAGTTACTTTTTGTACTATGTTGGTTTTCATGTGGCACAAATCACCCACTATAAATTTAGTGCACAAATTTATTCAAGGGCAAGTAACAATCTACTCTATATGTACAGTCTGTTGTCGCGTTGACTCAGGAGACCTGGAGGTTGAGACGGGTGTCTCTTCATTACAAATAGATAAGACAGAAGCTGTCCTTTTCAAACTATGCACATGTTAGAAAAAAAATAGAATAACTATTCAGAATATGATTTTTTGAGACTTTATAAATTATATTGCTTGATCCAAGTTAAGGACATTTTCAATCAATACCTGTTTTATCATTTATAACTTTAAATGAAAGTCTCATCCCTTTAATAATAATGACATAACTGTATCTCTTTAAATGCAGAAAAATTATAAGTCTCAACATATCAATATACTACTGTCTAAGATATACATGTACATGCACATAACATTAATAATTCCCAGTTTATATTAAATAAATATGAAATCCTAACATTAACATGCTTTTGATGACCTTACAACTGGTGAATTATATACAACAAAAAATAGTATTATAAGTAATACCTAAGATAGACAGAAAAGAACAAATAATCAGGTCTAGGATTTCATGATATTTACGGACAGTCTGTAAATTTTTGGACGATCCATAATTATACAGATTTTCTTATCTGTAATTTTACAGACATTAAGTAAGACAATAGTAGAAGTTGCATTAAAATTTAAAACCGCAGGTTAAAATGAATAAGGTTAGGTATTATATGATTAAATGTAACAGTATGCTAAGATTCAGAACAGTTTGATGACTTTCAATTTTCACTTTTAACAAAAATTTCAAAATCATCATACAAAGATGAAACTCACCCCATTACCTTTGTAAATATAAACAATCAATAAAACAACTTGTCTTAAGCTGCGGATTTTATTGTAAAACTAAAAACAGCAAATTTCACATTGAATATCTGTTAATTCATGGATTGAAAAATCTTTTAATTTGTATACTGTCTATAAATTTACGGACAGTCCATAAATATCATGAAATCCTAGACCTGATAATTTAGTAAACCTACTTCCCCTTAAAATAAAGAAAACCTGAAACCCAAAAGAACACGATAAACAGCAAAATTATGAAATGTTGCAGGTTCAATTTTATCAAGCCATGCAAATTAATGGTAAAGTATTCATAAAAAAATAGATGGCCATGTGTCAGCAGTAATTGCAGAAAATCGGATAGCTTTCAACATCCGGATACTGGTACACTTTGTAAAAACAACCATTCTGCGCAACAGATAAATGTAATAAGGATAAAATCAATAGGATAATCGTTTACAACAGTTCCATTACCTATCCTTATACTCAATTGCAGGTGAACTTTCTTCTTGTAGGAAAATTTTGAAAATGTATAAATGATACGGCCTCAATCTAGACCACAACGATATTCGAAATCCGGGTTTTAGTATTGTCATTAAAACTAAGGGACAAGCTGTTAAACTTAACCTGCAATTTCGTGAAAATAATATCACAATGCACATGCTTTTTACATAAAGTTATTAAATACAAATATAACAACACATTTGTTTACTTGATTTTTACGAATCAAAATAAAACTAATTTACACAACATGAAATTAACTGCTAATAATAACAGCTCCTTCCATAGGCAAAAATAAAAAGCGTTCCATAATAGACGACGCCGCTCACCGGCGTCGCCAATAACTTTACATAATGCTGTTATCAGACAACTTTTTTTGTTTGTTCTAATCAAATTTTGTCAGCTAGATCTATAACCACTGTCAATTTCCTCATTTCACACACAGAACTGGAGTAGATCTAGGTCATATTAGCCTATAGAAATAACACAAGTTTGCAAACTCATTCACAGAAAGCAGCCTTTTTTCTGAATAATTTACTGAAAAATATCATCATCACCAATGTAATACAAATTTTCTGCCATAGTAGTAAAGATTTTTAAACAGAACATAGCTTATTTCACCTTCAAATAAATATCAAAATTATCGGTGTCGCGAAAATATGTGACAATCGGATTTTTCCTGTTTTCTGAAGAAATATTCACAATTTTGGTTGTTGTGCAAATAGTTGTTTGGAATTTAATACTTTTTAAATATTTTACGTTTTTTTTTACCATTGTTTTCCACTGGCGATTTAGTCAAGTAGCTTAAAACAAAAAAAATCAAAATTTGCAATTACTGGAATTCACGGTAAATTTTGGGTAAGTCAATATCCAGTATATCAATTTTAAAACGATTTTTGTGGCTAATTGACGGATATTTGATGGCTATTATAAATGCTGGACAATATCTTTAAAGTACTTATACAATTATACATCTCGCATGTATTTCATCACCTCGGGCAATATAGTTAGCAGCACGTGACCGGTAAAAAGTTGACACTCAATTAAATGCACCCCGCTGGTGTTAATTGGATCTACTGCATTCATTATCGATTTTTACACCTTATATAAACACTATTGGAAGTAAAAAATAATCGCCAGATTTTGTAGCCAAAATGCAAAAATAATCGCCAATCTTATAAAATAATCGCAAATGGCGACTATGGCGACCGACAGCGTGAGCCCTGCAAACTGTGTATGGAGTCCAATAGATAATATTAATCACTTTGGTTATCAAAGGATTTTTTCTACGGGAGAAGAAGTTTCCAAGAAGACAAGGTTAAAATGAAGTTAGGGATGATTGAAACCACATTGAGTTCACATATTAACACACTCTGATCTAGTTATGATGAGCTAAATATCAACTCCCCCTCTTCATTCCAACAGGTGTAAGGCAAGAAATGTGCTAATTAGTTACATTGTTTATGACTATGAGGAGAGACATAGTGCCCGAAGAAACTTGCTTACTTTTAAAGGGACTCAACTGAGATGGGTGGTTTTTTTACATGACAGCACTGGAAATAATTTTTCAAGATTAATGTTCCATTTGATGAAGGATCACACCAATAACTTGTGTGCAAAATTTAAGATCATTCACTCACTCTGTTTTTCCAGAATAAATATTTTAAGTGCGAAAAAATAACTTAAAACTTAAATTAAATCATGCTAAGAATGGCAGAAAAATACAATTTTCAAATTAATTCAGAGTATATTTCTTAATTATCTTTTGTATATCTTTCTGTTTGAAGACAGAAGTGCCCCAGGTGATAATAAATATATAAAATTCAAATTTTATTTTTTAAGGCTTTTGGACCTCATGCAGTGGAGTTCCTTTAAACTATGGAATGTAAACTTTTTTCAAGTAAATCATAATTACATAAATGAAACATTTCAATATATTTTATCTGAGATTCTCATTCTAGAGACATTAGGTATTAAAAAATATTGTGGACTGACGACCCTGAACAATGAAATATATTATCAGAAAGAAAAAAAACTTCTTAACAATGTTTAGGCTTGTTGGTTTTCAAGTGGCATGAAGACAAAATTGCTAAAAAATTTCACTCATACACTTCAACAGAATTACCTTCATGCCTTCAGCTCAAATCTTCAACAGTAGGCACAAAATAATGGAGGGGAAAATGAGTCAAAAGCCAAACCCTTGATCATCTAGACTTAACTAGATTTTACTAAGTCTATGATGATTGGATCATCTAGATTTTATTTTATGTTTTTAAATTTTTCTTTGGAAAAATACTAACAAAATTTTAATGGTAAATTTTTTCTAGAAATAAAATCGTGACTCATTAAAAGGCAAAAGTAACTTATTCCATATATCAAGGGTTTGGTGCAAAATAGCTGTAACTGGTTTTACAAATGAAGGAGTTACATGTACATCCTTTAATCACTGAGCCATCAATATGTCATTGGTAGACACAAGCTGAGATTTCATTATGAATCTTCTAATGGTAATAGGCATATCTTTATTTTCTTTATCATAAGCTAAACTTTTAAATGTCAATATCAAAATAATTCTTTCACATTATAAAGTTTTTCCTGAAAATTGATCTTACAACAGGTAAAACTTTTCAGACAGACAGACACTTCTTTAATTGGAACGTTGAGCTCCTTTTTTCCTCCGATTTCATTACGCAACCGGCTATGACTTTCGGCTTCATTCCGGTGAGTTAAAGTAGTTCTGAAAAACTGGCCAACAACAGCTCCAAATTGGCTTCTAATAGTTCCAAAAATTCCACCCACTTCACCATTGGGATGTGTACTGGATAGGTTTTCTTACTACTTTTATGGAAAAATATTTCATATTACAGACTGTGATACATTGTATATTATTCAATAAGATAATTCCACATTGAAAGGACCTTAACTGATGTATCATGTACAAAAACTCTAGACATGACTGCGGTGTACATGTACATTAGTGCAAGCCTTCATCTATAAGTGACATGTACAAATTACTACACAGATTTTATTTGTTAATGTCATTATTTATCAAGATTTTACATTCAATATGTCATCATCATTTTGAAATAAAAGTTTGATGAGTTTTTTTTTTAATTTGGTTCATACTACAACAGTTACTGTTACAATCAATATGTGACAAGTAGTCTTTGTCTTTGTACTGACTGTATATGTATATGTA
Source organism: Ruditapes philippinarum (assembly GCF_026571515.1). NCBI lineage: Eukaryota > Metazoa > Mollusca > Bivalvia > Venerida > Veneridae > Ruditapes > Ruditapes philippinarum. The sequence goes on along the minus strand of NW_026859550.1, from coordinate 147,444 downwards.
ATAGTAAGCCTACCCTAACATATTCATAATAGTTAAAGCAAATAAGGAATCTTTAACTTGTGAGAAAGACTCGATTGTTAAAAAAAAACCTAATGATATAGATTTCAAATTTAGATTTGGCTGTTGCATAAAAACTTGCAGCATATCTGAAAGGTGACAATGCCACACTTGGCCGACTTGTCTTGTTGATCATTTCCCCATTGTATAAAACTATTTTTCCAAAGTCTGCTGACCCCCAGCAATTTTTTTACAGGTGGATTGTCACAGCAATGTTCCTGCGACAGAAGTGACTTTCTGCTCTTCATCCAATCGGGTGAAATTCGCACAGCTGGATATCATCACCGTGGAACAATGTGAAATATTGCAGGGATTTTTTGCTCCCTCAGGTGAACATTTAATGATTAATCATTTTATTACATGTGTACTTTATAACTTAAGTTTGTAAAAAATAATGCACACGACACATTTGTCTCTTAAAATTTCTTAAAGGCCAATATTTGTCCCCCAGTTTTAAAAATGACACATTTAATTAACAACAATAATGGTATGATTAATAATATTTGCTACCAACAAGTGCTTTGCGCAAATAAATATTTTCTATGAACTGTTCAGATCAACTAAGTGACTTCTAGAAAAAATAATGTAGTTTCTTCAAGTTGGGAGAGATGACTTATTTATTTTAAAGATATACTAAAACATAATGATGAAGTCAGACAAACATATATATGTATATCGATAACATGTACATTTTAACATGATTACATCTATTCATATATACACATAATATTATGCACAATTATACAAGGCCATTTAGGCTTGCGAAACTATCAAAAAAAATTTGTGGAACGTGTCTATAATGTCACCAATTTTGACTGCGTGCTCCTGGTTTACTTTTCCTCAATTTTGATTCTTTTTGACAAGTTAGTTATATCAGAAATGGCTTTTGTGCTTTGTCTTAATTCAAATCTATGCTGTCTGTTTAGCGAATTGATATACATGTTTACATTTCCTGGTTTTCCTATAGTAACAAACTAACTAATATGAGTAATCATTATTCCTCTACACAGCTTAAATGTTTAAAGTTTATTTAATATCAGCGCAAAAGGAAAATATGTTTTACATATGAGAGTTTGTAAATCCATTCCCACTATCTTAGGCTATCTATTTTATACTTATAATTCATTAATTGTATGACTTGAATGTTAATAATAATCTGTTCAATATGAAAATACTTAAATATATGACATGTTTAGAATCGGTACGTTACGATACCGAAATCAACTTGATTTCGGTAAAGTTACTGAAATCAACTTTTCATTACCGAAATCAACTTATAAAGTCACAATTAAACGTTTTATTATATTTTTTTCATAATAATTTATTACAATAGGTTAAGTTTGACTTTCATGCAAAAAATCAGTTCGAAATAATTATTAATAATGAAATTAGAAACAAATAACTAAATATCAAGATTATTCCCTGATTTGTCACGAACCGAAATATATGTTACAATACCGAAATCGACTTGTAAAATCATAATAAAAGCGTTTTATTATATTGTTTCCATTATAATCTATTACAATAGGTTTATTTTGACTTTCATGCAAAAAATCAGTTCGAAATAATTATTTATAATGAAATTAGAAACAAATAACTAAATATCAAGATTACTTCCCTGATTTGTCACGAACCGAAATATATGTTACCATACCGAAAATCGGCTTGTAAAAGTTAAAATAAACACTTTAATAGATCTTGTTTAATTAATTGATATAAAGTCATTCAAACTGAACCATAAACAAAGGAAAATAATATTTAATTATAAAAATGATGATGTTATAGACGGATATGTATATTATATCATGATTACTTCCCTTATTATTAATGTGTTGCATTACCGAAATCAAATCAGATTTCATTTCAAAGATGAGAACAACCCCTAAATAATTTGCATGAATTTCAGAAATAGTTGATTGGAGATTATCACAGTATTTAATTTGAATCCAATGATTATGATTTGATTAAAATAAAAAGACGTAGCGGTAGCCATTCATCATAACACCTTTAGTAATAAGGAGCAAGCATACACGTGCTCGGATAATGGAGGTGTTAGTTGACATAACATACTCGTTCACCGCAATCCTTTAATATACATCGGCGCATGGAAACTTTAAAGTATCCAAACAACATAATTAGACATAATTATTTTACATGAAATTAAAGCTGCTTGTCTCCATTAAGACAAAAAGTACATTACAGTTTAATATAAAATGACGTATAGCGACCATCCCTATATAATATATATCAAAAGACTTTTTTTATAGTATAAATATTTCAGATCTAGTAAGCTGGTAAAAATATAATTTTATATTAAATAAATTGTCAAAAGATCTGTTTTAACTAATATATAGGGGTGGTCGCTATACGTTTCCGTAGAAAACATTTCGGTATTATTACCAAATTGTATATCAGTTGTTCCAAAATTGTATGCAATTTTTAATGTCCCGGATACTTAACTACATATTCTACTTATTGAAAAAGTGTTAAGTCATGATTTTATGTTGATCGATTTAAATTTCATATCTGTTAACAGCATAAATTTATGGAATGACTGGTATATATCTATATGATGGAAAAAATGGAACACTTTATACTGACAAATTTCAATTATGAAATGTTGTAACTTGTACGATTTGACATGTTGTGTATTACTGTATTAAGTAAGGTGTGAAGTAATTAAGACAGGAGGTACAGTTGGCATACAATGTATGTTAAAGATAAAAGATAATAATGAACCATCTGTTTATGTCGTAATAAACATTTAAATAAATGACTAAAATTTAAAAATATTATATTAAAGAGTCCCCATAACATATGTTAGCGATTTGTTAATATATAGTTTAACTGTTCAATAAAAGAAAGACACAAACTTTCCAATTTCCAATTTTACTGCCTGATACATTATACAATTTTTATGGAACATTTTTAGAGCAGTCGAATTATATATCTGTATTCAAATTTATAATAGAAAAGCATAAACTTCCGGTTGAAGTTGGATATTTTTTCTTCATAAAACATAAACATGTACAAAACTTATAAATATCTTTAACTCATATTACAGAGTATTTTATTTTTCCATCATAGTCCGATCATAGCTTTTTAAAAATATGATTTGATTAGAAAATTGTTATGCACGACAATCACGTGCAGATATATAACATGCTAATATGGCGGTATCAGACTTTTTCTTAAATAATTATATACATTGCATTCTAATATGAAATGGTATTCGTCTTCTAAGACATTACATGAAAAACATTTTCTATCATTTAAAGGTGTATTATTTGGTTTAGTTCACCTACCTGATTCTATGTAAGAGTATGAGATGACACTCTTAACCAAGTGAGATCTTTACAAAACCGTTCAACATTGATAATATTTAGATATGGTTGAAACTTAAAAACAGAAATATGTCTATAAAATAGAGCTCTACTAGAGTTATCTAATCTATTATCTACTAATTATATACATAATTTAAACTTCACAGCTGATTTCGGTAATGCTAAACACATAACGGGTTGTTTAGAACAAAGGGAAGTAACTCAATAATAACATTTTTGTTAATAACATCAATAACATACAATATTTTCAATAGATTTTTTAACTGAAAGTCTATTTCATTATTTTTCATCAAAAAATAGAGCTCTACTAGAGTTATCTAATCTATTATCTACTAATTATATACATAATTTAAACTTCACAGCTGATTTCGGTAATGCTAAACACATAACGGGTTGTTTAGAACAAAGGGAAGTAACTCAATAATAACATTTTTGTTAATAACATCAATAACATACAATATTTTCAATAGATTTTTTAACTGAAAGTCTATTTCATTATTTTTCATCAAAAAATGAAGAAATAATAGCAATATTATAACTAGTTTGGTTTTTATGAGTTGATTTCGGTAATGAAAAGTTGATTTCGGTAACTTTACCGAAATCAAGTTGATTTCGGTATCGTAACGTACCCGTTTAGAATGACAATGACATCAAAAGATAAAAAAATAAATAAAATAGCAATATTTAATTTCAAATTAAGCATGGTCTGCCGTGTCACGTTCCGCCCTGTCCGAAAATTTGATTCGCCCTGTCCAAACATTCCGTCCGTCACGTCTCACGGTCCGCCCTGTCCTACGACCAGTCAGGGAACCAGAATAAATGAAAGCAGTGCATAAAATACCAAATGGCACTTTTAAAACAGAAAATGTAAAATAGAATGAACGATTATTTTATACTATTTCACCGTAAAAGTAAATCAAGCTCGCTTGGAGTCTTTGCCTTTTTCACATTAAAGTTTTGGAAGCCAGAACTCAGATTTTCAAATGATGCTAGCTTCATTCAACTGTTTAAAACAAATTCCTACCCCTAATTTATCATGCAATTTATCCTTTCTTGAGTATGTATAAGTAAAAGAATTTCATGAATGCAGAAAACTAGTATTTTTATTAGATTTTTGAGTTGTCTCCTGGTTCCTGAAATTATTCTGATAAAATTTCCCGATTTCCCCGAAAGTTCGCCATTTTCAGACTCAATTTTATGCACAGAAATTTTACAAAAAATATGAGAAACAAACAGGTTTAATTATGTAAAACATACTACACTAAATCATGCTACTTACAACAGGACAAAAATGTTCACATCTAATTCACTTGAAAATAAATTTTGCACGACTTCCAAATTTTGTAAGGTGTTCCACTGACACCGGAAGTGAATAATTTGACCTACAATGTTTAACGAGCGGCTGAAATTTATCTGCGGTACCCAGTTGATATATCTAGTTCGCGACAAAATGTACAAAATGCGTTGTCAATTATAATTAATATTATCGTTTTTTTATTGATAAACGTCCACTCGTATTGGTCATAAGAGTAATATGTGTTGATCTTATTGATTTTACACTCGTTTATGTCACTAAAGTTATGGACGGTTCCATAATTATTAATTGATTAACTAACTAAGTACAACGGAACTAAAATTGTTATTCATGACTAATTATACATTACACGGGGGTGGAACCCCATATGAATCTCAAAAATGAGCATCGGTAAAAATGATATGTGAATTTCCGCTGCACCAGATGTGAAGCATAACATCAGATGTGACTGGAAAAATAGGCCGATCGCAGGGTAAGTTTTCATCTTTTCAAACATTTATATAAAGTTCAATCCTTTTTTTTAAGAAAATCGAAATGTGATTCTACCCTCCTGACTCTCCTCTATATTATCCTTTGTTGTTTTGGATTTCTATGCAGTCTTTATCGAGATATTCTTTCCGTCGTGGGTTCTGGTGTGTCCAAAACATGCAATATGAATGAAGAAAATGTCACAAACGAACTAAAAAAACATAGATTTTACGAAATCTCACTACAGGTCGATGCTAAACATTCAAACAAATCCTGGTTTAAATATTTATTGAGATTTGGCTACATACAAGGGAATCGCTGCTCAAAATTGCATTTGAGCTCCAGATGTGCTGAAGAGATTCATAAGTGATGTAGAAAACCATCTACAAAACTACGGACCACTTCCATATACTCATTGAATAGCCAATGTATAGAAACAATATAGGTTTTGCATCTTTGGCTGAAAGTTTAATTGTAATATTAGTGTGTTTGATTACCACAGTGACAGAGCTTACTAGCTTATGCTAGCATTAGAAATACTAAAAGGCCCGAGTACATGAAAATGTTGACGCAGAGCGGATAGTACTCTTATGATAAACCATTCACTAATAAATGATATGTAACTTGGACAAACCAAACTGAGAGTATTAAACTTTGTAAAGCTATCGTGTCATATAATATGTTTCTTTAATAATGTTTACATTCACAAAAATATCTATTACTTTAATATTCCACAAGTTATAGTAGTTATAGCGACAGACTGTTATGTGTAAATATCATGGCCTGATGCGACATCGAAGGTTTTTCTTTACAGGATATGGGCCGAGAACATTGTCTGTAAGTAAAACCCGAGATGCCGCCCCAGGTCATGATATTTCTACATAATAGTCGAGTTCGATATATTACACCTGTTTTGTCGCATGATATACAGAAATGAGAATTTTAATAAACAAACAATTTTAATTTATTATTGGCTTCTCTCCATAAATTAAATTCCCCACACGAAACCTTGGTTACTTTTTATGTAACCCATGTCATCCATAATGTCTATCTGTTCATTGCAACTGATTTTATTTATCTTTGCAAATCCTTTCTGTGGAGAACATTTCATGGGATTTAATAGTTGTGAATTGAATATTAAGCGTTTTTTCTTTGAACTGGAAAAAAGTAATACGTGCACTTTCTGGTGAATTTTTGGACTTCGGAGTCTGCGATACGCGGAATCTTTTGACACATGGGGACAATTTAAAAGGCGAAAAAGGAGATGTAAGCGCTGATGACTTCCTCTTTTCACGATACACGTGACGTTTTATTCTTGAAAGTTTTAAACCTTTCCTTTATGTGCCTAGAAAACAACCCATTTTCCGGAACAATAACAAAAGAAACGAATTACGAAAGTGTTAATAATTTACAGTTCCCACTGAAATAACAGTTATAAAGCGGAGAATAAGTTTAGTGATCTTTTGGCGTACATGAACATTTTCAGGAAACAATCTATTTGCATTATGAGCTACGCATGTCCGCTCAATACGGTTAAGATATGTTAAAGTTTCTTTAAAACCATTCAAAGAATTACAGAGCAGGCATAAATTTCAGGTAGGCATTGACCCATAATTGCGACTGTGAGCATGTAAATATTCTGCAGGGACGTTTCTTAATGTGGAAAATAAATATGCAAATCTTCTTTGATCTTTTTTTAAAAGTTTATCACTAACTTTCTTACAGCATCATAACAAATTCAAATACGCTTCACATTACTCTCCTATTAATCAGACAGTGCAGTCGAGTGAATAATTAATTAATTAATTAATGCATGGTGGCATAAAAAGGGAAAGATTGCAGTACACACGACGTCAATAAGTCAAAATAAGCAAGGCCTTCCCACCATATCTACGTATTTTAAAAACCTTTCATATGCAGAATGTCTTATACAATGTATCTCTTTCTATATGGATACTATGTTATTCAAGCTCGACTCGTACAAATGTGCAAATGTGTCTATTTCGGATAATAGTATTTATTACAGAATGATACACAATAGAATAAATTCTAGATTGCCATATGAAAGAGATGCGTAATAATTGTTCATGCTATGCACATATGAATCTCTTCAGCACATCTGGAGCTCAAATGCAATTTTGAGCAGCGATTCCCTTGTATGTAGCCAAATCTCAATAAATATTTAAACCAGGATTTGTTTGAATGTTAATCATCAAATCGTAGTGAGATTTCGTAAAATCTATGTTTTTTTGAGTCCGTTTAGTGACATTTTCTTCATTCATATTGCATGTTTTGGACACACCAGAACCCACGACGGAAAGAATATCTCGATGAAGACTGCATAGAAATCCAAAACAACAAGGGGTAATATAGAGGAGAGTCAGGAGGGTAGAATCACATTTCGATTTTCTTAAAAAAAGGATTGAATTTTATATAAATGTTTGAAAAGATGAAAACTTACCCTGCGATCGGCCTATTTTTCCAGTCACATATCTGGTGTTATGCTTCACATCTGGTGCAGCGGAAATTCACATATCATTTTTACCGATGCTCATATTTGAGATTCATATGGGTTTCCACCCCCGTGCGTTTGCTCGAAGACACCCAAAGTAAAAGCTATGGAATACATTTATTTCTGCTAACATCTATGTATGTTTTAAAAAAGAATCTTTGTTCTCATTGTACCCACCGTCATAAAGAAAAACAAAAGTTACTTACAGATTCACTCTATTCTTCTTTTGGGTTTGAGAAGGTGACTTTAATAGAGATGATCGGTGTTTCGTTCGTAAGACTGATAAGCTGATCGTTACCATTTAAATGATGCTCTAAAGAAATTACTTAATTACCTTAGTATAGCTGCAGTAGTCCTCTGTGTAACACCGCCCCATAGCCCCGGAGAAAAGCAAGGGCTTTAACATTGGAACCAGAAAAAACTTGCCAGCAAGGACATACAGATTGTTAATGGTCCCAGATTGTTGGCTAGGCTATATCCCCGACTGTTTTGGTGTAAAAATAAATAGAAAGGTGAGAATTAGGGCTAAAATGAGCATTAGACGGTCACAGAAGTAAAACAAATGGTGTCATATATAAAAATGTTCAGTATTGTTTCAAGTTGTTTTTTATAATATTAAACAAGTAAAAAAATCTGAAGTTGCTCCGGGCTAAAAATACGACATTGTAACATGATTAGTAATATTCTAATATTTGCATGGTAGCACAAATTGTCTTCAACATTTTATATACATGTATAATAATATAATAGTTCAAATTAAATTCTGGATGGTCCAGATGGGGGCAATGCAAATCTTCCTCTTTCATACAAAATATATATATGTGATCTTTCTTTTATGAAAAATAAAAAGTATTAAACACCTATCATATATATTTGATAAAATCAGGGTATTAAATTTACACGTTCCTGTTATGAATTATCCACCCAATATTTGTTTTGTTATAGTAAATAAAGTGTTAATTACTATTGCTTGATCACATAGGAAAAAAAAAACAAACAATGCTTAAACTGAAAATTGTATCCAATTTCAAATTTGCACGTGCTCTTCGTCTTTAATTCTAAAGGACGTGCAACAAACAGTAATCATTTTAAATTTACCGCCGCGGTACACATCAATTAGTGCAATACGTCAATTACGCGTCTTTATTGCGCGGTTTTCTTTTAAAGTTTTCACCTATGTATACAAGTGCTACTTTAGCGAGTACATCTTTTGTTTTGCATGCTGGATTTTGCTAATAAAACTCCCAGAAAACTAAACTTTTTATACACTTTCAAAGAAATAATATTGTTATAACATTGTGATACTGTGCCATACAAATTGGATTACAAGGACGATTTGTTGCCAAGATTTTAGGTAAGTCAAAGCATAAATTATTTACCTTAGAATTGATTTTTTGTTCTGTGAATGTAATGATATTGAATTATAAAGGACTTAGCATTCAACTTGATAATTCTAGTAAAAAAAGGAAAGAATAAGGTCATATGAAGAAATTAAATGTAGAAAATAATTCCAATGAATGACAATTTAGTTTTATACATCTGTCACAGGAAAAGTTAGTTTAGTCAAGACCTTAATTACATAAATCCCATCTTAAGTACATAAGTCCGTGGTTTTGTGGTAGCCAATCTCTATTTCTAAATTATGGTAACTTTAGCCATTACAATTTATATCTTAAGTTATTTTTGGCTGTATGAAATCCCCTTTGAAATGTGATACTTATTTATATATTATTTTTGACTGTTTGAAATCCCCTTTGACACAAGATTTTAACCTTATTGATACCTTATTTCTAACTACAATGTTTATCACAATACAAAATATTCTGTCTTTATCAAATAATTTGAGTTTGATATAGTCATCATATAGTCATCATAGATTTCAAATAACCAATTTTATGCCTTCAAACTTTCTTCAAGACTGCTTATGTACATAGAGCTATCAAAGGAACACTTAAATAATTAAATATTGTAAAACTTGACAGTAAAAATAAAATTCAGACTAAATTAAAAAAAACAACAGTTATGATACTTAGGAAATAGTTCTAAAATAATTAAAATGATTCATGAAAATGTTAAGTCATGTAAAGCCATGAAAACATGCCAAATTCTCAATTCTTTGATATCTCACTTGATTAGAACAAGGGGAACCACTTTGCCCTTGCTTTTTATTCATTTTTCATTGATATAGCTACTTGTGTTGACTTTTAACAACATTTTTTGTCTATGTAGCTGACAATATTCCAGCATTAGTTTAAAGGGACTCCACTGAGGTTCTTTAAAATGATGGTACTAAAAATATTTTGAAATTAATGTTCCATTTGATTTAGGTATATACCATGTATATTTAAGATCAATCACTAACTTCACTTTTCTAGAATAATTATTTTAATTGTGAATAATAACCCAAATTTGAAAACACTGTTTTTCACTCAAATCGGTTAAGAATAGTACAAAAATATAATTTTTTTCTGAGTAAATTTGTTTACTGGCTTTGCATATATCTTTGTGTTAGGAGTGCTCCAGTTGATCTATGTAAGAAATGCATATTTCATGTTTTAAATTTTTGGCCCTCGGTGGACTGGAGTGTGTTCGAATAATTTTGTTATCTTGGTGTACTGGTTCTTTGGTTGGTGCTGTAAAAACTCTTGAACAGTCAAGCTTTATATATGCGTAATATACAATTTGTTGTCTTTGTTTAACTAGATATTAAAACTAAATTGTCTCTATTTGATTCCAATACTTCTGGATCTGAAGTCTGGGGGATATATATGGATCTGAAGTCTGGGGGGATATATGACTTTATATATGACTTATATAGAAATTGACAAATTAAACTGGGTTTTGTAGAATGGTGCTCAAGTGGTGTTAGTCCCCAGACTTCCGCTGCTGATGTTCTTAAAGTCTTGTTCGCTTTTTTTAAAGAACCTGCCCCGAAATACTTTTTAAATACAATGAAATCTGCTACATACATTGTTATTGAAACATTATATTTTGTTAATACCATTTCTACCTGATCATGATGAGTTAAATGTGAACAAGATATAGCCTTGGATAAAGTTACTTGGAATAATCTTGCAACCTTACCTATGTCTTATAAATTATATGATTATATTTAATCAAAGACTGTAGGATCAGTACTTACAAGCATGGCATGATACAATAATGAATCAGTCCAAGTTATTCTATTATAGAAAATTTAAATCTGTGTTTTAATACAAAAAATATTTAGATATTGTGAGATTTAGATATATAAGCAATTTAGTAAGGAATTGGACCATTTTTGGCTTTGTTCTCATCTTTTTGAAATAGAATGTGGAAGATTTGCTGGTATTGATAGAAACATATGAGTATGTCAACTTTGTGCACTTGATGTTGAATCTGAATATCATTTATTGTTATGCTGTTCACTCTATAGAAATCTTCCTGAATAATAGTACTTGTATTTATTTCCCTGTATTAATAAATTTACTAGATTTTGTCCACAAATATCAGCAACTAAAAGCTTAACTTGTATATTATGCTATGCAGCTGAGAAAGTTATTGCTGCTTTTTAAGCTTTTGTATAATAATATTATTTTATTTACAAATGTTTGATATAAATTGTGATATCTTGACTGCCCTTGACTGGCCACAGGTATATGCCAATAAAATGAAACTATACATTTATTTATGTTGCTTTAACAAAATCAAGAAAAACTGAAGTGTCAGGTTATTTCATAATGACTTACACATGTATATTAATTAAATAAATAAATAGGTTATTAAAAGAAAATGACAATTGCTTTAACAAAATTAAAATAATAAGTTCAGCTATTTCATTCCATGTAACAAGCAAATAAAAAAAGTGAAAATTGATAACAGAAATTTCTGAGATGCAATTTTAATATTTTGATAATAATTGAAGACAAACAAGAACTTTCTAATTAATTTTAAAAAATTAAAAGGGAAATAATTCTGGATATAAAGTGATCAGAGTTACTGACCTTGGTTATATGGGTGATAATAAGGAACAACTTGTCAGAAGCAATCTGTTATAAAAAGAAATTAGTAATTTTCCCAAAGAGTTTAACCCTTTCGCTGCCAGAGGGTTATTTATTTCTTGATCACCTATTTGCCAGAAGGTTTTCTAAGAAATTACTATATCATTTATTAATATAAATATTATTATTTGTTATTAGTATTATAATAATTATATATGTTTTCAAATGTGCTAGTATATAATGATTATTGTCGATTATATTATCTATATATTTATTATTGTTATAATTATTATTATAATTATAATTGTTATTATTATTATTATTATAGAAACGGCAAAAGCCGTCCATATGGCAATACGCCGAAAATATGCCGTCCCTATGGCAGTGAAAGGGTTAAAGGACTGATAATTCTTGAAGCATAGTTGCATGATAGACTTCTTTATGTGTTATTTGAATTAAATTATTTAAACTTAGGTAAATCTCTTTGTAGTAAGGAAGATTGAGAAAAAAACACACATTTTACTCAAAGTTCAAGAACTTATATATATGTACCTTCTTAACTTTATTAGTTCATAAAGTAGTGAAAAAGTAGCTGTCCTATCTTGAAATTTAGGTGTAAGTTATGAACATGTTATGTGGCTGGTGTCACTCATAAAACAACTACATTTAGTTAAACAAATTTATTTTAGTTTAATTGTGTTGGAAGCATCAACCATCGGCCCACCATCACTAAAAATAACTACATTTGAAGAAGTTTTCAGCAAAATGGTGTATTATTCCTAAAATATAACTAGATTCACTAATTAAAATCCATATCATGATTTGGGTGAAGTTTAGTATTTAGTGTAATTCTCTGCAGTATAATATTTAATAAGACAATACACGGCAAATATTTATACCAGAAAATATTGGTGCAAAGCCTATTAAAAGTAGCTGTCCTTTTATTATCCCAAGTTCATAACAGATTGAAATAGATTTGGCATTATCCCTCAGGCTGTTTGTCTGTCCATATTGTCAACATTCGGTCTGTCCTGTGTCATGGAATTGAAAATAATTCGAGCAAAAATCATCATTTTTTTCTTTCATCATTGTTTGGAACCTAAATATCATCACCTTATTGCAATAACTGGTTTACTCCTATTAAATTTAGAAGGACCAACCCGTTACTGCACCGAGGTGATGATATGTGGCTACATCTCATGGAGTAGAAGTGCTCAGTGCCATATCTCTTTTAAAAAAGTTTTTAAAAAATTTCCTTTTGCAATTTTTCATACTTAATTTTGTTACTTAGGTATAGCAGGTATTTACTTAAAACTTTATGGATTGATAGATTTTATAGGCAAGAACAATGAAATTGAACCATTATAAAATCGCTTTTCTGTTATTTGAGAGTTATTGCTTGCTATTTTTTATTTGTATTGGAAATAACTGAAAAGGTATTGCAGGTATTTAACTATTTACTTTGAACTTTATAGATTGATAGACCACATAATGCAAAGGGCAGTGTATTAGAAATATAACTCACTTTGGTATAATTTCAGAGTTATTGCCCTTTCTATTTTTCATACTAAGTTTAAGTACAGACTGTGTTATCTCATTAGCAAGAAGCACACTGTTTTAGAACCATAACTCTCTTTTATATGATTTAGAAGTGATTGCCCTATGTATTTATTTTACACTTAAATTTTCTCCAATCAACTTCATAGTCATACATAGATAGATCTCATTTAGGAAAACTGCATTATCCAAGAATCATTCTTTTCTTTGGCATAATATAAGACTTACCCAGGCAACTCCTCTTTGCGATTTTTCCTATTCATTATTTGTAAGGGTCATCAGAATAATGGTAGACCCTGATGTTGTTAATTGCAAATGCCGAAAGTAGTTAGTCCGGAGAGATCACTGTGTAAAGATTGTCAAAGGACAGGCACATTAATTTTCAAGCAAAATAGTTTCCGAATGGTAGAAGATTTCTAATATTGTTTTATTCTTTATAGATATACATGCTTATTGTAAGCTCTATGATTATTTACAACAGTTAGCTTCGAAATAATAAGGGTTACAAACCCTAATTTAGAATAATATGGTTTTCTTCAGGCCGTTAACATATAACTTCACCGTGGCCGAGGTGTTGTGAAGCGAAAGGTCTGGAGTTTAAATCCCAGTTAATGCAACTCATTTTTTTTTTCAAATCAAGTCAAGTCAAATAAACATTGAATTGAATATCAGTGTTGCAATTAGTCTTATATATAGCCAATTTACTACAACAAAAGCACAGGAAAGTATTGGTGGCACTATACAAAAACAAATATCACAACCTGTACCTTTCTGACATTCTGAGACCCAAACAAATTCAGCGCCTTCTGTGCTTTGATTTTTAAAAGGTATCAACTATATAAAATGTTATATGCGTCAGTGCTGAAACTTCACACATTGATGGATCTCAAAGCAACTATATACAAGAACCATAATTCACCTTTACATAATTAAAGACTTCTACCCCCTTTGCTATTTTCCTATTTAGCGAAAAAGTAAAGTACCGTACATGTTGTATTCAACATTAATGTGGTAAAACAGAGTGATACAGGGCATAGGAATTGAATTCTACATTTAACTTAATTGCATTTGAGTTATTGCCCTTTGTTATTTTTTTGTATGTTTTTCATATGATCTAAACAGTATAAAAAGTTATCTAATTAAACTTCATATAGTGCAAAGATGTCATTGAGAAACTGCACAATGCTGTCACAATTCACCTCAACTGGGGATATCAATTCAAACCCTTCTTTCCATAAGGATTTACTACATGTTACAAGATTCATAACTCTGCAACACATCTCAAGAATTATCTCCCCTTTAAACTTTGAATTTTATTAAAACATTGTAAATATTGTTATATTTTACTGTACTGAAGTATTGTTTTAATATTAACATGAGACTCATTAATTTTTTGGAAGCTTTTTATTAAGTATCCGTAATTTATTACGATTTCAATTTGAATTTTAATGATAGGAAATTTCTCAATATTTTATTTAATACCAACATCCCGATGGACTGGTTGAAGTATGATAGCATAGCAATCGCGAAGGTTCGAATCCTCAACAAACTATTTTTCAGATTTCTTTAATGTTTTTTTATTAATTTCTTAATATCTTGTGTCTTTTCTTTAAAAAAAACTATAACTTTGATTTCTAGATGTATTAATTCAATTTGTACAGTCATACAATGGGTGATGCTCATGCAAAAATGATTCACAAAATATAATAAAACAAGAGCTGTCACAGGAGACAGCAAAGCTCAACTAATTAAATACTAGACACTTTAAGGAAGACTAAAATATGAAAGAAAAATCAATTATGATATAAATATATTTCTACTTATGACAAGAAGTTATAAATGTTAACATAAAATTCAAGTTTAAGGGGGAATAATTCTGGAAATAGTCACACTAGAGTTATGGACATTGTACCACACTATGTGTATAATGATAAGAAATATATATTTGAAGTTTGAAGAAGATACCTGAAAAAGTAAAGAAGTTATAATATTTCTTAAAGAAAATTCTTATTTCAAAGGGAGATTAATCTTAAAATATTGCTTCAAGACTTATGAACCTTGTCACATTAGATCTGGTTGATAATAAGGAATATGTATTTGAAGTTTGAGGTAGATCAAGTTCAAGGGGAGATAAATCTGAAAATAATGGTGTTGAACCTTGTCACATAAGATGTGGTTGATGATAAGGTACATATATAAATCTGAAAATATTGGTGTTAGATTTATGAACCTTGTGGCGTAAGATTTGAAGTTGATACCTTAAGAAAAGAAAAAATTATAGTAAAAAGCAAAAATCTAAGTTAAGGAGATAAATCTGAAAATATTGGTGCTAGAGTTATGAACCTTGTCAGATAAGATGTGGTTGATGATATGGAACATAAATATATTTGAAGTTGAAACCTTAAGAAATGAAAAACTTATAGTAAAAAATAATATTTTTTGAGGAAAATTCTTAGTTCAAGGGGAGATAAATCTGAAAATATTGGGGCTAGAGTTATGAACCTTGTCAGATAAGATGTGGTTGATGATATGGAACATAAATATATTTGAAGTTGAAACCTTAAGAAATGAAAAACTTATAGTAAAAAATAATATTTTTTGAGGAAAATTCTAAGTTCAAGGGGAGATAAATCTGAAAATATTGGGGCTAGAGTTATGAACCTTGTCAGATAAGATGTGGTTGATGATAAGGAACATATATTTGAAGTTTGAAATTGATAACTTAAGACATGAAAAAGTGGAAAATATTTACTACACCAAAACCAAATCTGAAATCTGGACATAAGAAATAATGTTTCATTTAGATTCAAACCTACAACTTTCAATTTGAAAGTAGAATTCTTAACTCCTTAACACCGAGGCTAGTTTAACAAGTGTTGTGTCGGTAACTTGAAGTTATATGTAAACCAAACCGTAATGCCACACTTTAAAATCCGTATGATTTACTTTGGAATCCAACAATTACCAACAAAAGATAATTGGATATTCAAAGTCTTGGGTCAATATTGCCAAACAATAAAAAGTCAAATGTTAACACTATGGAAACAATACTGATAATGGAGGTTGGTGTAAGAGATAGTTATTAATGTAAACAAAATCACTAATACTATACATGAACTTAATATAAAATTCTAAAAAATGAAACAGAAGCAAAAGATTGTTCAGACTATATGGTTACTTTTTTCAAACTGTAACAATTTTATTATTTTAGAGGTTAATTAGTCACCAGCAGTTTATAGCCTACATTTTATTTTTTTATCTACACAGTCATGCAAGTTAATTGATACTTGGCATGTTGGTAGAGGGCCATATAGTGATTATGCACATCATTTTAATTTTTATGTTCCCCAAAGGAACATAATAGTTGATGCTTGTTCGTCCTTCCGTCTGTTTGCCATCAGTCTCACTCTTGTCTACAGAATAACAGAAGTGTTGAGAAATAATTGTATTTAAATTTCACACAGTGATAGAGATCATTGAGAGAAAGTGCAGTATCTAAGAGTCATAACTCTATCACAATTAATTTGAAAATTATCTCCCTTAAAGTCCCTCACCCATTATGCCTCATAAATACTTTTATTTTTATTTCTCAAAAACTTTACAATTTTGGTGTTTTTGTTGAAGTATCCAATAATTAACCCCTGAACCATCTTTTCCATCTGCTTTTTGGCAGAAAGTAAAAGTTTGTATATTGTTTGGAAGTCAAAATATTACATTTTGCTACTTTTATGACATTATTTCAAATTTATCATTACTATCTTCAGGTAATAAGCAGTTAAAACCATCATTAGTTTTACATTATAAAATTCATGTTTGATCCGTCTAAAAAAGTGAATTTATTTGTTTCCGAGGCATAAAATTCTTGTCCATAGTATAGCTTACCTTAAGTATAATTGACATTTCATTGAAATTACACACAAATAATTATGAGGGAGTTATTGCCCTTGACATAGTATAAATTTGCAATTTTCAACTTTTTCATGCATAGCTCAAAAAGTATTTAACCTGTAGGCCTGAAAATTTACAAGAATGATGGTCAGCATATGTTTTTATTCACCTTGGGGTTTGCTTGTGGATTTATTTTGGTATTTGTAAAGTTTTTGCCCTTGACATAGTAAAGATTTTTAGTTTTCAACTTGTGTTACATGCAGCCCAAAAAATATTTGAGTCATAAGATTGACAAAACAGTGGTGTGGGCGGGGGGACCTTTGTCCTATTTCTAGTCTTATCTTGTAATTAGTTTTTTCTAATTATCTTAAATTATAATAATACTTGCCAGCAGAAAAACACAGTGAAAGATACCAGTGAAAACAAATGCAGCCTCAAATAATTATCTTGCTTAATTTTTTTAATTATCTCCTTTTGTGATACTATTATGATGTTTATTAATGCTTGTCGGAAGTATAAATTCTAAACTATGATATCTAGCCGTCCAGTTAGCTCAATCGGTAGACCTCAGGCAACCCAAGTTTGATTCCCGAACGGTACAGGTCACTTTGTTGTTATTGATCATGAAATTCTTTCTTCGTCATTCACAATGTACCTCTACTCTGGCATGTACAGAAGTTTCAGTTCATTTCGAAGGGAAGGCAACTAGTACTGGTAAACTGCTTGACAGCTTGCCCAGGAATGTTACAGTGGCTGAACTGTGCTCTGGTAAATTCAATGTGGCTTACTGCCATGGAAAACTACTAATACCACCATATCTAATTCAAACTTAGTAGTAGAGGCTAATGAGAGGAAGTGCATTGCCGAAGAACCATAATTCTACATTACTTAGATTTTTTAACTCCCTATTATAAATTTAATAATAATGCCTAGAGAATTACTTAAAAAATATTGAAGAAATTAGTGATAAGCATGAGGAAGTGCAGTGTACAAAAGTGGTAATTCTACCTTGCTTAATTATCTCCCTTTTTGATACATAAATTTTTCTTGATAATGCTTGTCGGGAGTAAAACTGTTTATAATATCGTATTGAACCTTCACATGGTTATAGAAAAAAAGAAGTTTGAGGAAGTGCAAAGTTTAAGTACAATAACTTCTCTGGCTAAGTTTATGAATTATCTACCTTCACGATGCATAATGATGTTTGTATGGCGAATAACTTGAAATGTATTCTAAAATTTTTATTAACACATTAAATGCAACTTTGAACTTGTGCATGTGCAATTTTAGTTTTTAGACCCCTACCGATTTACCGCAGGGGAATTTAGGTTAACCCTCCGTCTGTCCGTCCGTCTGTCAGTCCTCAAAACTGGATCCCGCGATAACTGAAAATATTTTTATGAAACTTGATATATGGATAGATGGCAGTATGGGAATTATGCACTTTTTCTTTTCTTCCTATGAAAGAATTTTCTGGTTGCTATGACAACAAATAGACTGAAAATATGGCAAATTTATCACATAAACAGGATCTAGTGATAATGCAAAGTACTGAAAATATTTTTATGAAACTTAAAATATGGGTAAATGGCAGTATGGAGATTATGCAAGACTTTTTCTTTTCACCTTTTTTGAAAAAAATTGGTTGTCATGACAACAAATAGACTTAAAACATTGCAAATATAACAATATTTGTGATAAGTAAAAAAAACCTGAATTTCTATGAAACTTAAAATATGGATAGATGGTAGAATGGAAATTACACACATCATTTTAATCTTTTCTATAGGGATTATATTGAGAGTTGTCATACTTAACAAATGTCGGCAACCTCGTCAAGATTTCTGATTCTAGTTTTTAGGCTTCTTTATTTCTTAAGGTATTTATTTCAAACTTCAAACTTTATGGTCATCAGGTGACAAGGTTTTAACTCTAGCACAAAAATTATCAGAATTGCCTCCATTGATAGTGTTTTTTTAAATAACTTCTTTTTTTCTTAATGTAACTTCTTCAAACTTTCTTATTATCACTCAAATCATTTGTGAGAAAGTTCAATACTCTAGCAAGACTATTTCCAGAATAATGTACCCCTTGAACTTTTTTTTGAGAAATTGGTATGTTTTACTCCAACTTCTTCATTACTTACATGATTTACTTCAAATTCCCACATCATATCAATATAACAAGGTTTATAAATCTAGCATCCATATTTCCAGAATTATCTCCTCCTTAAACTTTGCTTTGAATTTTTCTTATTCATTCTTTTAACTTTCTTTTACTTCAAATTTAAAATCAACATTCATTATGAACAGCATCATTACTAATTGTTCTGTTACACTCACATCATGTATGACATCTTGGATCTTTATTTCAAGATATCTCCTCTTTAGGAATTTTGCTTTTAGAAATGTTATATTTTGGTAACAGGGATGTTTAAAAAATTAACTTTAGAGTGTCCTTCAGCCTGACTGTTCATAAAAACTGTTTCCTGTGATCACTTTTAAAGAACTTTTCCAACAAATTTTCTTAAAAAAGAGAAAAATTGAAACATTATTGAATGGCCAATGGCCATTCAGAATGTTGATGGGGTTCTAACCGATAGGGGACATAACGATTGCTTGCAATACTATGATAATTGCTTGTTTTTCTTGATATTGAAAAAATATAGAGGATATTCAAGTTAATTCTATTAATACAGGATTTATTTTTATTGAGTGGTATGAAAATAAATATTTCATGAATGGTGCTAGCTATAAGTAAGATAATTTTCATACCACTACATTAAAATAAATCCTGTATTTATAAAAAACTTAAATTTTCTTTTTATTTTATTTATTTTTCTCTTACAATTTGAAAGACCTTACATTTTTTGTACTGGCCAAATTTTGAAGAAAGGAGTCCAACAAGACACCAGTAAAAATATGCCGAGAGTGAAAAATAATTTTTGAATGAAAATACGGAAAATGAAAATATGCATTTTATTTCATCAATATTTCAATTATAAGTATATAATAAAATATATTAATTGATTTTAATTTCATAGTTGTTCTGCTGTCTTCTATGACAGCTGCTCTTGTTGAATTGTGCAATCAGCTTTGCTTTTTAAGATCATTATTTTTTTGTTATTGCTGGAATTTTTCATACAATGGCTGTGGTTTTATACAAGAAACAAACCTTATTGTATTGTATATATATTTTACAATACACACTTCTTATGTACATGTCAAAAGCTCTGAAGTAATCTAGCTTTTTAACAATGTATCACAATGTCTGCATATTCATTAAGTCAATACTTGATAGAAAATAAACCGAACAAACTTGCATTCATTAAATTGTTATAATTTATTTAATAATTGAATTAATCAACTTAATATCTTATTTCAGATATGGAGGGCCAGAATTTGTTAGATTACGATTACCCACTGCTAGAGTCTCCAGCTAACCTTGTCATCAACTTGGACACACCAGCAGCATGCGGTGATGCAAGCTCAGTCACAAACGAGCCACTTCCATCATTCAACACATTCAATCAAACAGTGTCTGATATTGCTTGCTGGTACAAGTTACCTGCTCTCAGTGAAATCTCTTCTACACCAGCAATTGACACTCCTGAAACTTGCAGCGCTAAGCAGTTTTCTGAATCAGAAAGCTGTACAGGTGAAAAACAAGAGTTATCTGATCGATCATTTGACATGGACAATATTCTCGGCATTGAACGTCACTGCTACAGTCCACGCCACTCTACACCCGCA
Organism: Ruditapes philippinarum; assembly: GCF_026571515.1. Lineage (NCBI taxonomy): Eukaryota > Metazoa > Mollusca > Bivalvia > Venerida > Veneridae > Ruditapes > Ruditapes philippinarum. Next base: position 126,571 of record NW_026859550.1, on the reverse strand, counting down.
AAAGATCTCTGTAACACATTACCACATCAGACATCAGAAACTGAAAATCTACTTCAATCTAATGTGACTGTGAATTATGGACAATATCCAACATTTACCATGAACTCCCTGTTGAAAGCCACAAATCAAAATGAAGCTATGGCTCATCCAACTGTGTACAAACGACAAGAAGACAAACCCCCTTACACATACGTAGCAATGATAATAGTCGCCATCTTGAATTCTGAGGAGAAAGGACTTACACTTGCTGGCATTCGTGACAAGCTTACGGAGATGTTTCCTTTCTTTAGTGGCGAGTATACGGGGTGGAAAAGCAGCATTCGTCATGCTCTCTCAAACAGCAAGTGTTTCTACAAAATACAGAAAAGAGATAATCAAGACACCTTGACAGTGTATGTATGGAAAGTTAACACCAAGTTTGTGAAATCTTACACATTTAATCGTCAGTCAAAGGGACCTAAGTATGAAAGTTACAAATTCACTCTTCAGGAGGAACTTGGCCTCCCTCCATTTGAATACCCATCAACTGATGACAGCTTGGGAAAAGACATTAAGCTCCCGCCAAAACCTTGTTTCCATAGTGATTCTGTGTCATTAGCCGGAAGTGTGTCAGAGGACTTCCTTAATGCCAGAAATGACTCTGTTCCAACTCCTATGAGCGTGATATCTGACGTTGACAGTGCTCCCTCTAGTGTCAGTGATAACAAGCCATCTCTTAAACGTAAACGTAATGAGGATATTACATCATCTCAGCAGACGGCACCTGCAAGCAAAAGGCAGACGACATACTACAATTATCCACACTATGGATATCAGCAGTACCCACAAAGCGCCTATCATCCTACATACTATGGATCAAGTTATCACAATTCTACTCCTTTGTCTGTTGGTGACCAGTGGTCACGTGACTATAATCAGTATGTGTACCCGCAGCAGTACAGTGCTCAAACAATGAACGTTAATGCTTACTCCAACGAGATTCTGGCCATGAGAAACTTGTGGTGGTCTTATTATAATGGAATGGTTCCCAGCAACTCTCATCTCCCACAGAATACAAATGACAGTGACCGGTACCCTAGTACTCCTATCAACATGACCAAATGTGATGAAAAACAAAGTGAATGAACTAACTGTTGTGATCAAAAGGACATGTGAGCAAAGTGAGTGACCAGTCATAGATATGAAAATAGAATAAACGATTGTTCTCAACTCATCATCAAAATTAATGAGTAATTTAAAGTGTGATGCGTGGTGTTGACAGAATTATACATGTATATTGTATTTTAAATGCATAAGGTAAAATATTGTTCATTGTGACATTAGAAAGTTTTATTGTTTCAAATGCATTTTTACAGTACATGACAAGGTTTATGATATTAAGCTTTATTTTGATGAAGACAAAAATACTTCTGTTAAGTTTAAAAATAAAGACAAAACGTTTTTATTGATTAAAAAAAACTAAAGTATTTTTTGTTTTACTGAAAAATGGTGGTTTTTATTGTATTTTTAAACATAAAACTGCGCATAGGCATTAAAAAAAATATATTTTTTTTTAAAGTATAGAAAAATTTTTTTTACAATGGGAAAATGCTTTATTATCTTTTAAAATTATAACCCCTAATGTATAAAAAGAACATTACACTGTATTTAGATATTAACAAAATCTTTATTGTTTAAATTTATAAAATTATTATAATTTATCAGTTGATCTCAATACTTCTTGCCTGTCAAAGTTGCATGCCTCCAGTTGAGCAAGAATATTTTACGAAAATCTTGAGAAAAATGTTCAAAGATTTAAAGAAGTCAAAAGATTCAAGTAATACTTTACATTTTATCTGACTTTACAGTATTTATCACCATATTTCTACAGTGTACATGTAAATGGTTATTTTTTGCATTCATCTTTCTTAGGTAATTTATGTGGATTGTAAATGTTGTCTGCAATATAATCTTAATTACTTTCTTTGTTCACTTCACCATATTTTACTTCTGAATACATTTTATTTAATATTCCTGATAGCACTTTCTGTTGTAAATTTAGAAAATTAGAATTTTTTAAGGCATGCGGCTTTAATTATCAATATATTTTCATTTATTATCTGCCATAACACTTTCTTTCATCTTCTGTTCTTTTTTATTGATTCAAGATAGGCCAAGATAATTGTTACACATTCTATTTGAATAAAAAATTTTTTTTAGTTTTCCTTTTCTGACTTTAAATTAATCCAAATCATGATGTAAATAAAAGAATATTGATCAATAAATGTCTTTTACAAAATTCTATAATGAATAATTATCAGAAATTTTTTTTATCAGTTGTGCTCATCAACACGATGTAACTAAAAAACGAGATGTTTTTTTTATCAAGTCTGGTTCAGAACTACATGTATAATCTTTCACTTAGCTCAAGTTTGACTAATTTTTGTTCTTTTTAGCTTGAAATATCATTATATGTTTTAATGATGAATTTTTATTGCATGTATGTTAACTTGCCGATGTTGTTATCCTGTTCTTAAAGTTTATCGTTTTAATAATATATCAGCTTATTATAAAAACAGTTACAATAATCTTGATTATCATTAATAAAAGTTTAAAACTATTTGTGTTTCTGATATTTATGTGCACGATGCACATGTTGTACATGTGAAATAGTTCTGTTCTGTTCTGATAAACCAACAACTTTTGTGATATTGCCCCACAAATCCCTCAGAAGTATTGGATGGTCAAATCTCCATCCATTATCTCCCTTCCTTTCTTTTATTTACTGCTGTATAACGATCAGGGGAAGTAATTGCTTCTTATAGATCTACTATATATATATTGGGTTTTTAGGTTCAATCACAGGAAATTGACAATCTATAAGCAAATAAATAAAAAATAACGGCAAATATACCCCTTTATACTATAAATAAACACAATTTTTTGCTTATATTTTACAATTAGTGATAGAATGTCAGCTCCTGTGGTTCAATCCATATTTCTAAAGTCTCAAATCCACAGACCCTTACATATAAAAAGGTAGAAAATTCCATTTAGGTATAATCCTACAAATAAACAACATGAAAATTAATTAGTTTTATTAACAAGAGGGCCATTATTGCTCATCTGAATATAAAAACTTTCCATGACAAGGAACAAGTAATATTGTAAACTATAAACAAAAGCAGATGTAAAATCCAAATCTTATACTGATATCACACAGTTCATATTTGTATCTGAAATAGTGCATGTTTAAAAAAATTACTGGTTGCTATTGCTAAGGGAAAAGAACAGTTCCAAAAGATGAGTACATATTTGGAAAAATCAATGACTCTGTGATGTGGGGCCAATTCTGACTCCAACAAACTTGGTAGACACTCACTAGAAGATGTTTCATGCTAAATATCTAAGCTATATCTCTGGGTTCTTTTAAAAAAGATTCTTTAAGTTTAACTACATGTATATACTTTTTAACTCATTTTTTCATAGAAGTGCCTCTGGACACATCTATTACCTCATGCAAGCTCCTCTGGATAAAAACATGTGTGATAATTGTCTAAATAATAAGTAATAAAAATAAAGACCTTCTTTTTGAACCTTTCCCTTATTTATATAGATTTAGAAGGAGATAACGATTAGTTTCATCTACCTTTACTTTAGTGTTCTTAACCCATTGCTTCATGAGCATTTTGTGAAAAATGGCTGTTTTCATTGAAAAGTCTCCCGTTACAAGTTCAAATTGCTATAATACTATAAAAACTGCTTCAACACTAATCAAACTTGGCACAAATGTTGACTGGACCATTGTCCTTGCAACAACATGCTCAGGCTTAAATTTTCTGTTACCATGGCAACGAGGGGACATCTCAAAATTGCCAAAAATCACTATTTTGCGTTGATTTTTTCCATCAAAATTGATTTCAAAGTGCTGCAACTTCTCAATGGATTGAGATAGAGTCAAATGCTTTTCAGCGTTGGTTACACGTTACCTTATGATCATTCTGGGGTCATTTACAGCCTCTCACAAGTCCAAAATTTTCTTGGCGATGAGGGGGACTCCGCCCCCTTAAAACCCCCCCAAACAGAAGGGGGCACATCCCCCTTCTGGCAACCCCCTGATGTATCTTTTGGTTGGGGGGCCGCGCCGAAAAAAGGGTCACTTTTTTTTAACAACATTTCTCAAACAAAAACAAGTTTTTGGGGCCTAAATAAGGCATTTTTCATCATTTGAGACAACAAAAAGGGGGGGGGGGATGAAAAAGGCGTTAAAAGGCGTGTATATGAAGTAATGGGTTAACAGAAAATGATGAAAATACTTGAAATTACCCTAAATCGCGTTTTTTCATGTTTAAATATGGCCTGTCATATAAATTTGAAGAAAAAATTGTTGTTTTGTAGATTTTTTCATTAACAGAAAATGATGAAAATGCTTGAAATTACACAAAATCGAGTTTTTTCATGTTTAAATATGGCCTGTCAAATAAATTTGAAGAAGAATTGTTGTATTGTAGATTTTTTCATTAACAGAAAATGATGAAAATGCTTGAAAATTACCCTAAATCGCGTTTTTTCATGTTTAAAACATGGCCTGTCATATAAATTTGAAGAAAAATTGTTGTTTTGTAGATTTTTTGATTTTTTTCATTAACCCATTACTTCATGAGCATTTTGTGAAAAATGGCTGTTTTCATTGAAAAGTCTCCCGTTACAAGTTCAAATTGCTATAATACTATAAAAACTGCTTCAACACTAATCAAACTTGGCACAAATGTTGACTGGACCATTGCCCTTGCAACAACATGCTCAGGCTTAAATTTTCTGTTACCATGGCAACGAGGGGACATCTCAAAATTGCCAAAAATCACTATTTTGCGTTGATTTTCTCCATCAAAATTGATTTCAAAGTGCTGCAACTTCTCAATGGATTGAGATAGAGTCAAATGCTTTTCAGCGTTGGTTACACGTTACCTTATGATCAATCTGGGGTCATTTACAGCCTCTCACAAGTCCAAATTTTCTTGGCGATGAGGGGGACTCCGCCCCCCTTCAAACCCCCCCCAAACAGAAGGGGGCACATCCCCCTTCTGGCAACCCCCTGATGTATCTTTTGGTTGGGGGGCCGCGCCGAAAAAAGGGTCACTTTTTTAACAACATTTCTCAAACAAAAACAAGTGTTTGGGGCCTAAATAAGGCATTTTTTCATCATTTGAGACAACAAAAAGGGGGGGGGGTGAAAAAGGCGTTAAAAGGCGTGTATATGAAGTAATGGGTTAATTGTGTGGCTTATCAGTATTGGAATATCGTAGGAAAATCACATCTGACCTATGGGAAAATTGTGCAATAACCGAGGCGGGGCTAACTTTGACCCCTAGGCTTTTATTTGAACAAACTTGGTAGTTACTCGCTAGAAAATGTTTCATGCTAAACATCTAAATTCTAGCTCTTTTGGATTTTCTATAAGAAAATTGTTTTGTTTTTACTATATACATGTACGTAAGGAAAAATCAACACCCTTGGGGCTTTTATTTGAACAAACATGGTAGACACCCACTAGAAGATGTTTCAAGCTAAATATCTATCCTGTAACTCTTTGGTTTTTTAAAAGAAGAGTACATTATGCCTCAGAAATGCATATTATTTTTTAATCCTTAAGAAATGTCAAACACCCCTGGTGCCAATTTTGCCCAGAGTTCTGCATTGAGCAATTTTTAAAGGTGACCACTGAAGGAATATTCCTGCGAATTTTGGATGAAATTGACTTACTGGTTTATGAAGAGATGTTGTTTGAAGTTTACGGACAAATGGCGGTCACATAAGCTCATCTCATCACTTTGTGTCAGGTGAGCTAAAACTAGAACTGTGTCCAAAGGACACAATTGCCCCTACTGACAACATATATATGGTATATAGTGAAAAAATCAACAAAGGGCCATAATTCTGTTAAATTTTGTTGCAGCAAAAATTCTTCCTTTACTTCCATCTACACATTAAGGTTGTTCATCCCTGGAAGTTTAAGCAAAATCTGCCATCCGGTTTAAGAGGAGTTGCGTTCACAAAATTTCTATATGGTATATTGTGAAAAAATCAACAAAGGGCCATAATTCCGTTAAATTTGGTCACATCAAAAATTCCTTCCTTTACTACAATCTACACATTAAGGTTGTTCATCCCTGGAAGTTTAAGCAAAATCTGCCATCCGGTTTAAGAGGAGTGGCGTTCACAAGATTTCTACATAGTATATAGTGAAAAAATCAACAAAGGGCCATAATTCTGTTAAATTTGGTCGCAGCAAAAATTCCTTCCTTTACTACCATCTACACATTAAGGTTGTTCATCCCTGGAAGTTTAAGCAAAATCTGCCATCCGGTTTAAAAGGAGTTGCATTCACAAGATTTCGGGACATACGGACAGATGTAGGGATGGACAGATATACGGACGGACAGACGTACAAGTGCAACGCTATATGCTCCCCACTTTGTGGGAGCATAAAAAGAGTAGTTTTTGATAAATGAGATAGATTGAAAAAATAATGGAAATACAAAATGTATTAGGTATACAAAATAAATGTCCAATTATTATACAATGTAGTTTTCCTGAAAAGATGGTCACAATAACTGATAGTAAGCAAACAATAATGGTGTCATTAGTGCCTATTATTGCTATTTCAAAGGTGTCAGTCTCTTAAACCTTCCTGTATTTCTTAAATGGAGTTTTCCATAGTTGGAACTTTCCATGATAAATGCAGGGGATTAGCCAACAGAGCCTGGTCATATTGGACTTACTGGTGGCAAAGCTAATCACGTCCAGTCCAAAATTTATGGTCTTAATACTAAATAGGCGAATAAATTTGTACATATTATGCAGCACTCCTATCAAATGAGTAACCAAATTTAAATCAAACTCAAGAATGTATAAACATTAATTTATAAGCATTTAAACATTTAAAATGCACTATAGCATAGTTTACAATTTTTGTCACCATATTAACAATACGGTTACTAATGAAGTAAGGGCGTCATTGAATATTTAATTAATCTGGAGGCCTGCTGCATTAATAAGTATTACAAAAGCTTAAAATGCTTCTTAACAAAGTTTTCATACATTGCACTGCCTTCCGTGTAAAAATTCCAATGCTTATTAGTTAGCTGTAAGACAGCAAATTTAAAATTTTCAAAGTTCACCCATGACCTACTTATAAGATCAAACTCTTCATATGGCATTGGATGCAAAAGGTCTGAATTAAACTCCGCATATTCAATCTGCTCCTCTCGTAAGAAGATATCTAAATGTTTGTTAACACTTAACATAAACAATATATTTTGACTGTATAACACTTCTTTAACAGCTAAAGTTCTAAGCAAAGTGCATCCGAGGACAATCTTTAAAATACACCTGTTTAATTCAAGTCGCATGGATCGATCACCTAGGGCGAGCTCGTAATTTTTCAAAAAGTGGCTGAAGTCTATAAATTCCACAAGGGTAGATGAATAGTTACATACATTGTTGGTTAAAACTGGATAGTTCAACAATTCATACTTGATATCTGAGACATATCTGAGACATTTTATTGGGATTTCTTTCTTCAACATGATATCTTTTGTAGTCCATTCATGTCCCACCCTGAAAAGGCAACAAACGCGTAACTCTGGTCCTTGCTTCTTTATTTCTTGCCACTGCCAATCTTGAAGAGCTTCATTGTAAAACTCCATATGCTTTGAGATAGCCAGGATGTGTAACTTAATCAAAGATCTACTGGCTAAATGATATAGTAGGCTGTAACTTAGGAAATGCGGCTCAAGTGCTAGTTCTCGTAGATTGACCAAAGACATGAAGTTTTCAAGGTTGCAAAACTCAAACGATTGAATAATAGTTAATTCTTTAATTGTGTAAGAATGGGAGGCTTCGAAAGGGAGATCTGATTCTGAATAATTGTCAATGTCTCTTACATACAGTTGTTCCAGTTTTGAATTTCGCAGTATTATGTTGTGTATTGCTTGTATATAGCAACAATCGTGAACTTGGTCATTCTGCTGCATTAGCTGGACACTGAGATTGGTAATATTTAAACAGCAATTGGACAACGTATATAAAATCCTATTCGAATGCCTCCCTCTGAATAAAATCTTAACACGTCTGAAGCTTCTTCCAAACTGTTTTATTACACTTACATACTTTTCAACAATTGCCTTAGAGATGCTTCCAACAAGATGAGTGAAAGAAAGTTCACGTCTTAACACATCAAGACCATTTCCAAATTCATCAACATCTTTCTCAGAGAATTCAAAGCATTCCCAAACCTCTGGTCTATGGACAGCATTTTCCCACGCTTTGCAAACTCCTCCTATACAAAGTCTGTCTACAGTTGGAAGGTAGCTGAAAATATTGCCTAGAATAACTTCTGGAAGATTTGTCCACTCAGCAATAGTTTCCTTAGTCCCTTCACTCATGCTTTCTATTTAGTTCCAAACAAATTTTCTGAAAATATGAAATTAAAAATGAACACATACATTGTACATACTGTATCTTAAAAGTATAGTTAATGCAAAATGTGACTTAAAGAAAACAAAATGAGAAAAATTGTTAAAAACACAAATGACCCCAGCTCAGATTCTTGTCAGCAACATTTCTAAAAAATGTTTACCCATTCATTCAGTTATGGACAGAAAAATTGCCAATTTTTTTTTAAACACCTGACAGAGTTATGGCATTTTGTAATTAAGAAAAACATAAGTTGGCAAGTCATTGCTATGACTTGTGATGAAGTTGAAAAATATTAAAATTTATCAAATATACAAATATGCAAGACTTTACCATGAAACCAGAGACCCCAAACTCTATCCAAACTTAAAGGACCACCAAAGGTATGTTCCTTATAAATATGAGACATTGGTAAAAAAATACAAAGGCTGTATAAAACAAGAACTGTCGGAGGACAGTAACGCTCGACTATTGGAAAAGTTGTCACAAGTGTGTTTCATTGAGTATAATAATGCTTACCAATATGAATACATAAAATTGTCCTAAAAGGTTAATCACTGCTTTATTATAATGAATGCATAGAATTGTTCCAAAAAAGGTACAAACCCTTCAGTAGTTTTGGAGATACCAGCTTACAAGCAAAAATTTTACCTAGAATTTCTAAGCCGAAAAAGATCCATAATTATGCAAAAATAAAAACAAATCAGAGTTATGGGACTTATGCCAATCATGTTAGATAATCACAGAGAACAAGTGTGTGAAGTTTCAATCCATTCCCTTCAGTAGTTATGGAGATACTAGAGGTGTAACGATTCATCGATGCATGGATACATCACGATCTGCCCTGTCCTCGATGTATGCATCATAATGAATTTATAAATTCCAATATATCAGGATGCAATACATATTTCACCACCCAATGCATTGATATAGCAGAAAAGTATTGCAATACACTAATAGTTAGTGTAAAATGAAAAATACCTTTAATCCTTAAGTAAAAAGTAAAAATCCTTAGAGAATAAGTAATGTATATTGTTGAAAGATCAAAACTTTAAAATATGTTATAATAACAAGATAAAGAGTTTATTGTTTTGTTATTGTAATAGTTTTATATTACATTCGTAATAATGCTGTGAACAAATTACCAAGTTTTTTATATAGATTAAGTCTGAAAGTCAGTATTGTGATACATATTGCATCGAAACATACAAATCACAATATGCATCGCATTTTATCAAAGTATGCAATACATATCGTGAATCGCATCGTTTGGAAAAGCAAGTATCTTGATAAGTATCGTGACAGAAAAAAATGGCAATGCACAGCCCTAGGAGATAACAGCTTGCACGCAAAAACTTCGAAAAAGGGGCAAAAAAGTAAATCAGAGTTATGGGACTTGCGCCAATCATGATAGATAATCACAGAAAACAAGTGTGTGAAGTTTCAATCCATTCCCTTCAGTAGAGATACCAGCTTACACGCAAAAACTAAACCACAGGGACGCCGACAAATGGGTGACTGCATCTAAGCTCGATTATTCTGCGAATAGTTGAGTTAAAAAGTGTAAAAAAAATCTATTGTCATCACAAGTAACATTGACCTTGTGACCCCCAGCACTGGACCAACCAAGGTATTTTTTTTCCAAAAATGAAAAACATCAAGCTATACATGTAAATAAAGGTTGTATATATAAGCCAATGTGTAAAAATATATTTTTGGCACCTTTGACCTTGACCCCTAACTGAATCCAAAGGAACAGGACCATGCAAGATATCTATGAAAGATATCTGTCAATAAGTAAAGGCTATATATGGGCAAAAATTTAAAAATCAATTCTTAGCACTAGTGACCTTTATTCAACTGACCCCTAACTCAATCCAAAGAATGCAAGTCATCATCCTTTCAAATATGAAAAATATCTATCAAAAAGGCTATTTTAGCAAATGTGTAGAAATCTATTGGACTTAGACTTATTTGTGGTACATTGTACTCGATTTATTCTATACGTACCATGAAAATACTTTGACACGTTGAAAAATTCGACAGATAAAATTTTGACTCGTATATAGGTTTTTATAAGGAATATATAGGTGGAAAAATAGGGACTTCCATTTTACTTCGACACATTGGGAAAAACAACTAACCAAAGTTTGACTAATAGAAGTTGTACTGTATTAATTATAACTTAGAGCAACTTATGTCTGTTGAGGTAAAAATGCAACTTTCCAGCTCAGAAGGGTGAAGACCTCAGATCATTATTTCAGGCAAGCAAGTAAGACCACAGACCTTGTATTAACTAAGCCTACTGGATAGCTTCTTTCCATGTAATCGGAATGGCCTAGGCTATTACCTTTAATAACCTCAGAGTTAATACAGATTGAAAGTAGTTCTACCACATGGTTTCAGATGTAAACAGAAACAGAGAGTGTAATCTTCGAAAAAAGTAAAACTAATGTATATTATATTTGACATCCAAAGGAAAATATAGTTTGTTTGGGTACAATTTATTGAAAATATGTCTGACAACCATTTTTAATTTAAACAAGGCAGTCTAAAGGACAGCTGAATCCCAGTCCGCAGCAGACATGAATGTGTACTTCTTGACCTTAAACAGACCATGAACTTGATGTTGTGCCATGTATATTGTATACATATAGTCTCATGATAGTAATTATTTTTGCCAAGTTATTTTAAATCTTCCATAATGGGGAACATTTAACCTTGACATTAAAAGTAGCAACCTGGATGTTGGGTTCTGCATATTATGTCATAATGGTGATCATTTCTGTCAAGTTATTTCAAATTTCTTTAAGCCTTTTATAAGTTATGGAGCGGACACGAAACATAGACTTTTTAGCATTCAACCTTAAAGTGTGACCTTATCTTGGGGGGTAGCAACCCAATTATTGCACTCTGCAAATCGTCTCATAATGGTGATTACTTGTGCCAAGTTATTTCAAAAAATTGTTCAGTGGTTTTAAAGTTATGAAGTGGGCATGAAATGAAGACTTTTTGACTTTTTACTCAGACTGGCCTTGATGGTAGCAACACAATAATTGTGCTCTGCACATCGTCTCATAATGGTGATCACTTGTACCAAGTCATTTCAAAATATTTGCAGCGATTTAAAAGTTATGGAGCGCACACAACATGTACACTTTTAAACACTTGACTTTAAAGTTTGACCTTGGGGATAGCAACCCAATTATTGCGCTCTGCACATCGTCTCATAATTGTGATCACTTGTGCCAAGTGCCATGTTGAAAAATCACAGTGAAAATGTATGTTAAGTTTCATTCCATTCCCTTCAGTAGTTCGGGAGATACTAGCTTAAAAGGAAAAAGTTAACCATGAGTATAAAAGGGGGCATAAATTTGGAAAGTAGCAAATCAGAGCTGTCCGATGACAGCATGCTCGACAATTAGAACAGTTATCAAAATAATGGCATTGGACTAATGGAAAGGACAGGGATTGAATATAGGTCTACCTTTTGACAGACCAGCACTCTACCTGTGTGCTAGCCCGGCTCGCTTAGTGGAAATGCATTTTATATTTATCAGAATATTATTATGAACATGACTTTTGAAAAGAAGTTTGAAGTACGGCAAGTGAAAATTGAAATATTTATTCAAAAAGATGCAGTTACATGTATATATGAAACAACTGATACTTTTTATTAGTATTTATGAATATACAAAATGGAAGATGTCCTCATAAGCTTAAGTTACCAATAAGAATCTGAATATCATAAAAGCAAATAAACATTTAAACAACGCAAAAACACTTTTGAACAAAGTACACTTTCGGTCAAATTACAATGTGAAAAGGTGTCTTAATAAAGATGTGAACAATTATGATAGCAAAAATACTTCTGAACACAAGAGTACACTTTTATTATTAAAAAGGCCTCTACCTGTGAACAAAAATGTGTATAAAGATTAAATTATCAGAAACCTTTATTTTTGTTTATAAAAATATATGCAACAAATTCCTTTTTAAATCAAGGAACAAGTCAGCAGTTTTGTAAAGGGCATGTTGGAGTTTTACTGGACAGTCATGTAACATACAACTATGACCCTTCATGCATATGTGAAGTTTCAAATCAAAATCTCTGATAGTTAATGAAATATGTAAAACTTACATGTTAACATTAACCAAGAGACTAAGTAAAAAAGGGGGAGATAAATCAGCCTAAATACATGATACAAATATGAGTGCTGTTCAGTGATCATTATTTATGACCACAAATATACATAAGAAGTTTCAAGTTTGTATCTTTAATAGTTTCACAGATATGCAAAACTTGCATGTAAAACTTAACCAAGAAAAGGATATTTCAGTCAAAATACAGTCAAAATACATGGCAGAGTGGATCTTGAGATGTGACCTTCAAATATGACATGTACATGTACATGTGTAAAGATTCAAGTAATTATCTTTGATAGTTCTTTAGACCTTTAACCTTTAACCAAAATTTCTTTCAAAGGGGTATATTGCTGCAAATATTGCAGGCAGAGTTATGCAACTTTGCAAACTGATGTACATTGTTACTAAAAAGTATTGTAAATTTCATTTGAATATCTCAAGCAATAAATGAGATATTTGACCAAAAAATTAAATCAAAATTTCTAAGTTAAAAAAAGGGGCATAATTCTGTAAATATTGTAGGCAGAGTTATCCAACTTGTCAATCTGATGTTAATTGTTACTATAATAAAAACAACACCTTTGTATATTGTTTACCTGAGTTTTTATTACTTCAGTCTAAGACTATATGTTGGCAATTTGATCATATTTGAGTACAACAAGTTATTCTAACATTTTATACATTGTGTCCCTTTGTGTCCAAAAAGGTTCATACCGTGACAATTCACTTCTCTATGATAAAACAAAGAATGCTATGTTGAATTGATCTACTATATAAACAGGGTTTTCACTACCACTCCATATTTCTGAAGTCTCAAAAATAGTAAAATTAAAATTCTGATATATTTTTTTTTCAAATCCACAGATACGGTATACATATTTATATCCCTTAGATATAAAATAAGAACTGTCAGAGGACAGCGACGCTCAACTATTCGAAAAAGTTGTCACAAGGGTGTTTCATTGAGTATAATAATGCTTACCTATATGAATACATAAAATTGTCCGAAAAGGTACACAGGCTGGTTATAATTAAAAATATTAAGATGTTTTATCAAGTAAATCACTGCTTGATTATTATGAATGCATAAAATTGTCCAAAAATAAGGCAAAAAAGAAAACCCTTCAGTAGTTATGGAGATATCAGCTAACAGGCAAAACCTGAACCAAGAATTTCTAAGTCAAACTTGAACTCCGCGAGTCGGATGTGTCGCCTTGTGAACAATATAGTTTAGGAGAAATGCCCACACAAAAATGAAATTTGAAAATCAACAAAGGGCAATAACTCAAAAAATAAGAAATGCAGAGCAGCAGTTTCTGTGCACTGCACTTCTTATCAATAAGATCTATCATCCTATTAAGTTTCAAGTCTAAAGCTTTTATAATTTATGAGAAATGGCCTGGACAAAAATAAAGTATGAAAATTAACAAAGGGCAATAACTCAAAAAATAAGAAATGCAGAGTACCAGTTCTTGGGCACTGCACTTCTTCTTAATGAGATCTATCATCCTATAAAGTTTCATGTCCATAGCTTTTATACTTTAGGAGAAATGGCCCGGACAAAAATAAAGTATGAAAATTAACAAAGGGCAATAACTCAAACAAGAGCTGTCAGTAGGACAGCAACGCTCGACTATTCTTAGTGCTTGATAGTAAAAAAAATGCTTGATACAGTTACCTCCTCCTGTTTACAGGTTGGGGTCATGATGGTGAACAAGTGTGCAAAGTTTCAAAGCCATATGTCAATGGACTTTGAAAATATTTGAACTATTACAAAAACTTTAACATAAGTGGTTACGCCGACGCTCGGGTGACTGCAATAGCTCTACTTATTCTTATCGAATAGTCGAGCTAAAAATAAGAAATGCAGAGTACCAGTTCTTGTGCACTGCACTTCTTCTTAATGAGATCTATCATCCTATGAAGTTTCAAGTCCATAGATTTTATACTTTAGGAGAAATGGCCCGGACAAAAATAAAGTATGAAAATTAACAAAGGGCAATAACTCAAAAAATAAGAAATGCAGAGTACCAGTTCTTGTGCACTGCACTTCTTCTTAATGAGATCTATCATCCTATGAAGTTTCAAGTCCATAGATTTTATACTTTAGGAGAAATGGCCCGGACAAAAATAAAGTATGAAAATTAACAAAGGGCAATAACTCAAAAAATAAGAAGTGCAGAGTACCAGTTCTTGTGCACTGCACTTCGGGTCATTATAAGAAGCATGCATACCAAGTTTGAAGTCAATCCAACTTATAATAACTGACTTATGCTCTGGACAAGCTTTAGGGGACGCTAGCCGACACCGACGACGCTGCCGCCGACAAAAGTAACCCCTATATGTCGCCTTTTTCAAGGCGACACAAAAAGGGGCATAATTATGTAAAAAAGCAAATCGAAGTTATGGGACTGAAGCCAATCATTTTAGATAATCACAGAGAACAAGTGTGTGAAGTTTCAATCCATCCCTTCAGTAGTTAAAGAGATACTAGCTTACACGCAAAAACTTAACCAAGAATATCTAAGTAAAAAAAGGGGCATAATTATGCAAAAAAGCAAATCAGAGTTATGGGACTTGTACCAATCATGTTAGATAATCACAGAGAACAAGTGTGTGAAGTTTCAATCCATCCCTTCAGTAGTTAAAGAAAGGCTTACAGACACTTCACCCCCCAGACACTTCACCCTAGGCCCTTTTTTGCAGACACTTCACCCCTCAGACAGTTCACCCCTCATTTTAAGAAATTTGATTGAGACACTTCACCCCTCATTTTTTTTATTTTGTGTTTAACAATTATTTATGTAGACTATGTTAAATAGTACATTCAATAGTGATTGAGCATGTTTATTGTTTTAACCCATTGTCTAATAAATTTTGAGTTGATTAAATTCGTGAAGTTTTGGTTCTTAAGTTTGTTTTCAGTTTGATCCTTACCATATAATAATCATTGAGTTACGTTCATTTCGTGATGGTGTGTGCTTTAACCTTGTGCTTAATTTACATAACTGGTGCTATTTATTTGTTTAATAAATGACATTATGAATGATCTTGATAATTGGGTCTGATAATGATGATAAATAATTTATATTTACTATACTTTATAAAGCAGCTGATTCATTCATTTATATTCATTTTATTTATTTTATTTTATTTATTTATTAAATTAATTTATTAAGAATAAATTTAATTTTCATACAATTATACCATTTTAATTCAATTATCTAATCAATTGTGAGATAACCGTTGAATAAACAACTAATCAACATGTTGAATAAACAAGGTGACATGCAATAAACTCTTCATGGATGAAAGTGCTGTGATATATCATTTGGCAATACAACCAATTAACCTAAATCAGCTTTAAATTTTGTAAAAATAAAGGTTATAAGCAAAATTTTTAATCAAATAATACGAAAAATAATATATATAAACATATATAAGCATTTTGTTGTTGACCAACTTGTTTTATTTACTTTATAGAAAAAAAATGGATGAGGGGTGAAGTGTCTTATTGATTTTGGGGGGTGAAGTGTCTTAAGGGGTGAAGTGTCTTCAAAATTTGAGGGGTGAAGTGTCTGGGGGGTGAGGTGTCTTGCTACCTAAAGAAATACCAGCTTACACGCAAAAACTTAACCAAGAATATCTAAGTAAAATCAAAGTGCTGCAGCACTGAATGCGACGGACATGCAACCGGACTTTTTTTGAGAAAAAAAACCCACAAAAGGTGTAACAGAGAAAATTTGTTCCATACAAGTTCGAGATTTGTAGTGCAATATATTTTATGTGTCCCAATCTGATATAATTCAGATTTTCTACTTTCAAGCAGAACAAGTCCAAATTTTTAAATACAGAATGAAATTTATGTCTTAAAACTCTGGTCAAACTTGTAAATCAGTGTCCTTATTGATTTATTCCAAGAAATGATAAGTAAATAGAAAAAAAACTGTCAACGAAATATTTCTAAAATATAACCATGCAAATAAACTTCAAGCATAATACATAATACATGTGAGAACGTTAATTAGAATAATATTGCTTCGTGTTATATCATAGTGGGCATAATTATAAACAATAAAATATTAGTCATTTGTATTTTTATTTCTCTTGGATATGTCTCATTAAAAATATTTTTGGTTAAAATCATCAGCAATTAATGGTGTATTTTTTTTTAAAATTTAATTATTTTTCATTTACAAGGTTAAGATGTAGAGGCCAGAGCACA
The DNA here is from genome assembly GCF_026571515.1 of Ruditapes philippinarum. Taxonomy (NCBI): domain Eukaryota; kingdom Metazoa; phylum Mollusca; class Bivalvia; order Venerida; family Veneridae; genus Ruditapes; species Ruditapes philippinarum. Next base: position 109,743 of record NW_026859550.1, on the reverse strand, counting down.
TCGTTTTTATTTTAATTTAAATGTCGCTTAAGCACTACAGTGTTTAGTTGTCCCTTTCAATTTCACACTAAATTCCATTTTCAACTTGTTTGCTTCTTACAATAGAATTTCTTAAAGTATTGCATGTAAACAAAGTAAGTATACGCTGGTTTATTACATGTATAATGTGTACTCCCGAAAGTCAGCACAGGTGATGCAGAATCTATTTTTAGAATAGTGTTGGCTATTATAATCTCATAGCAGGTTAACTCATATCGTGACCTAGAAAATTATGTAAACAAAACACAAGAATCGGAAGTGGAACTGAAATTATAACTTCCTTCAAGAAAGATTACCACGAAAGACTACACGGTGGTAAAGTGTTGATCCCATGCATTTTCAATAATAGATATTTATAATACATGTACTAACCATTGTACTGTAGTCTAATTTATTAATAACTGCTGCATATTCATGCAGCTAAATCCGCGGTATGAGTCACGGAAAGAGTTCTTCTTTTATTAATGCGCGAGTTATTCTAGAGTCACGAAAAACTTTTGATCTGTTTATAAAAAATGTTTAATGGAGAAATATTTATTTCCTACTAATATTTTTAATGAATTATTGAACTTACTCAATTATAGCATAATTTGCTGTCCTACTTTTTCGACAGCGGTAAATCGTTTCAGCAGTTATTTGCATATTGCGCAATAATACTATGGGGGCTACAACGTTTTTATCAATCAAATACGTTCATATTTTAACTTGGATAACTTAATTCGAAATTGAAAAGGCTAAATATGAAAGTTTTTAAGATATCCCGATAAAGTATGGAAGTTTTATAGGATCAAATTCATGTACTATTTCTTGGGCTGTTATTCGGTTGAGGACACCTCCGCGATTGTAGCCGACGAAATCCCATGTGTAGATGACATAGCGAGGGCGCATCCGTCACAAAAAGGGGCATAATTATGCAAAAAAGCAAATCAGAATTATGGGACTTGTACCAATCATGTAAGATAATCACAGAGAATAAGTGTGTGAAGTTTCAATCCATTCTCTTCAATGGAGATACTAGCTTACATGCAAAATCTTAACCACAGGGACGCCAATGCCACAAATGGGTGACTTCATTAGCTCAATAATCCTGCGAAAATTCGAGCTAAAAATCTTACATAAAATTCTAATATTTAGGTATATTCTTACAAATAAACTTTTTCTCAAAATTTTAATAAAAAAAGAGGATTTTGACAACTGAGGTAGATAAAGAAAAGGAAATACAAAAAGTATCAGGTATAAAAAATAAATGTCCAATTATAGTTTTCCTGGAAAGATGGTCACAGTAACTTCTCTTATAGTAAGAAAACAATAATAAATGGTGACATAAAATGCCTATTATTGCTACTTCAGAGGTGTCAGTACCTTAAACCTTGCTGTATTTCTTAAATGGACTTTTCCATATTTGAAACAGTTCATTATCAATAAAGGGAATATCAAGATGAAAATTTAAAGTTAGCCAACAAAGTCTGTGGATATTGGACTTACTGGTGGCAAGGCTAATCCTTCAGTTCTAGGAGATTAAGGGTTTATGCCTAAAAACCCACACACAAAAATATATAAAGAAAATGTACCTATGAAATGAGTAACGAAATTTAAATCAAACTCAAGAATGTTGAAACATTTAAACATTTTAAAACACTATGACATTGTTTTACAATTTTTATCATCATATCAATTATCAGCCCTGTTACTAATGAAGTAAGGGCTTCATTGAATATTTAATTGATCTGGAGGCCTGCTGCATTTATAAGTATTACAAAAGCTTAAAATGCTTCTTAACAAAGTTTTCATACATTGCACTGCCTTCCGTGTAAAAATTCCAATGCTTATTAGTTATATGTAAGACAGCAAATTTGAAATTTTCAAAGTTCACCCATGACCTACTTATAAGATCGAACTCTTCATATGGCATTGGATCGGAAATAAACTCGCTATATTCAATCTGCTCCTCTCGTAAAAAGATATCTAAATTTTTGTTAGCACTTAACATAAACAATATATTTTGGCTGTATAACACTTCTTTAACAGCTAAAGTTCTAAGCAAAGTGCATCCGAGCACAATTTGCAAAATACACCTGTTTATTTCAGGTCGATCAGAACGATTACCTTGGGCGAGCTCGTAACTTTTCAAAAAGTGGCTGAAGTCTATAAATTCCACAAGAGTAGATGAATAGTTACATACAAGGTTGGTTAAAACTGGATAGTTCAACAAATGATATTTGGCATATTTGAGACATTTCATTGGGATTTCTTTCTTCAATATAATATCTTTCTCAGTCCATTCATGTCCCACTCTGAAAAGGCAATGAACGCGTAACTTTGGTCCTTGCTTCTTTATTTCTTGCCACTGCCAATCTTGAAGAGCTTCATTGTAAAACTCCATATGCTTTGAGATAGCCAGGATGTGTAACTTAATCAAAGATCTACTGGCTAAATGATATAGTAGGCTGTAACTTAGGAAATGGGGCTCAAGTGCTAGTTCTCGTAGATTGACCAAATACATGAAGTTTCCAAGGTTGCAATACTGAAACGATTGAATAATAGTTAATTCTTTAATTGTGTAGGAATGGGATGCTCCTAAAGGGAGAGGGCTTTTCTGTTGCGATTCAGCATAATTGTCTATGTCTCTTACGTACAGTTCTTCCAGTTTTGAATTTCGCTGTATTATGTTGTGTATTGCTTGTCTGTAAGAAGAATCATGATTTCTAACAACTTGGACATTCTGCTGCATTCGCTGGACACTGAGATTGGTAATATTTAAACAGCAATCGGACAACGTATATAAAACCCTATTCGAATGCCTCCCTCTGAATAAAATCTTAACGCGTCTGAAGCTTCTTCCAAACTGTTTTATTACACCTACATATGTTTCAACAATTGCCTCAGAAATGCTTCCATCAAAGTCGCTGAAGAAAAGTTCACTTCTTAACACATCCAGATCATTACCAAATTCGTCAACATCTTTCTCTGAGAAGTCAAAGCATTCCCAAACCTCTGGTCTGTGAACAGCATTTTCCCAAGCTTTGCAAACTCCTCCTATACAAAGTCTGTCGACAGTTGGAAGGTAGCTGAAAATGTTGCCTAGAATAACTTCTGGAAGATTTGTCCACTCAGCAATAGTTTCTTCAGTTCCTTCACTCATGCTTTCTATTGAGTTCCAAACAAACTTTCTGAAAATATGAAATTAAAAATGTATCCATGATGACATATATGTATAAATTAAGCAGTGTTTTCAGGTGTTCACCAGTGTCATTGGTGGAACAAAGTGTTAGGCCACAGCCTTGTGACTCTCAAGGATTTGGACATACCAACCAGGGATGCAATCATTGGTGGAACAAAGTGTTAGGCCACAGCCTTGTGCCTCTCAAGGATTTGGACATACAAACCGGGGATGCAAGAGTCGCTTTCCCATCATAGAATGAGTTTTAGATAACACCACTCACTGCATAAAATATGAACCACCTGATCACGGATAAATGGACTGTCAACTGAATAGTTATTGAGTTACTGTAGTGAAAAATACAACAATGACAATATATTTTTTAGATATTAGAATCTACATATCTTAGAAAAAAATTTGGTATGTAGTCTTGTTTAGTAAAAAGTATTTGTTTGAAAATTAATTATTACCTTGCTTTTATTTATGTCAATTGCCAGGAACAAACTACTGCAATCTTTTACTTTGGTGTTGTAATCAGACCGTGATTATGAGTAATTGGCGAGGTGATCCGAATGTACAGAATGAAGTTAAAAATGTCAAAGTCAAAGAGGAGATAATAAGAGATAAGGAAAGACGTGTGAAACAACATATTATCAGACAAAATAAACTTATAACGATTACTGCATATTAACATTTTGTCACGGAAAAATGTTTTTGTTTATACCTAAAAATATGTTACGTGCACTTTTTCTGTTTATTGTTACGTTAAATTGTGTGTACGAACGAACACTTCCGCTACTAATGGACTGCTTCCGTAAATGCGCAGAACAAATGCGCAGTGAATGCATACCAAATTCCATAGACAAGCACTAAACATAAACAAAATAAATTTAAACCGGCGTTTCTTGTGAGTATTGCTTATGTTCATTTTTACAGGCTGAATGAAAATATGGAGACTGTTACAAATCATTTATGAAAGTTGGCACAATGAAAACTTACATGCTCATGTGGTTATTTACAAATTTATCATAATGATCATCACTGTCATGACTGTCAAAACGTTACTTTAGTTTAATATGAAATTAGGCAAAGCCTATGCACGGGGAAGTCGTTAAAAATTCCTTTCATTCTTTCCGTTTTAATGGTGTCATTCGGTATAACATGCACCGCTTCCGTTTTCACTCGGAACACTCGACGTTTATTATTTATCCGAAAAGTTGAGATTTGTTCCGTTCTCGGAATACCCCGCCTATTATCATGGAGTTACATTGTAAATGGCGGCGCCTGACTAGAACTGACACTGAAAATTTCATTGATAGGTATAGAATTCTATATATTTTTTAATTGTTTTTTATTTGATTTTCTTTTAAATATACACGTGTAGTCTATAGCCGGGCAAGCCAAAGCCCGGACCCGCTTCGCGGGCCCGGTCTTTGACTTCCCCGTATTAAGGTAAGCTTCCGTTAAGTAATCATATTTAAATAATTTGCCATTATGTCATTGTGTATTGTTTCATAGCAAGAATGTTTGTACAAATAGATAATATGAAAAAGGCAAAGCCTCAAAGCGAGCTCGATGTACTTTTAACGTGAAATAGTATGAAATAATCGCTCATTTTTATTTCAAATGCAGTGACGAGTGCGTGTGACGTCACACGTACTGTGTTAAATATGGCTCCGCCCCTGTCGTTAAATGAATTACGAGTTTCTGGAAACGTTGATAAAACTTTGTTTGTTTAATTTATTTCACTCTATAATTTTTCAAGCGAAATAAAGATTATTAAAAGTGAAATAAATGTTAAATTTAAAACGTTTGCGACATTAAAATAGCGTACTTGATTTGATTGTTTTGCACATGTTGTTTGGCGCTACATTGTGATGTCACGTAAACAATACTTTAAACGTCTGTACAGCGTTAACGACTGAATAAAAGATATTGGTGTTCGGATACATTTTCTTAGTTAGACCATTTTCTTTCATTCTAGATAGCTTTCACAACAAAATTCGACAAAAAAATGTTTTTATTTATCAGATTTTTCAAACAAAATGGCGCCTTCAATTTTCATTTTACATTTTACGTTTTAAAACTGTCATTCGTTATTTTATACACAGCTTCCGTTGTTCTGGTTCCCTGTCCAATTGTGGTTCCCATAGATGTGCGCGGGTGACCAGTCTACACATCCGTTTTCAGTCAGAATTCCTCAGTTTTTATCGTTATCTTTAAATTCGAAAAGTTGCGATGTGTCCAATTCGGTCCTTCGAACGAAAGTTTTCTTAGTTTACTTAGCAGGTACTCGCGTTACCGTAAAGCTCGCTTTGCGAGCAGGCCCTTCGGGCCAGCTCGTCGAGCTCGCTATAAAACATGAAATGGCCGTATGTAGTATGTGGCTGTGTTGAGTGAATTGTCAGGTCTAGGATTTCATGATATTTACGGACAGTCAGTAAATTTATGGACCATCTATAATTTTACAGATTTTTCTATCTGTAAATTTATAGACATTAAATGCGAAAAAGCTAATTTGCGCGGACGGTCTACCTTTTTATAAATTACTTTTTTGAAGATATTGAGAGAGGGGAAATACTGACTTTTGTATTCAATATACAATGTATACATGTAATTTATTTAAGTACTCATAAATTAAAGAAAATAAATAAAAACATTATCTTGAATCATACTTGTGATGTCTCCCTATTTAAGCATGAGACTCCCTCTTTCTCCTGTCAAATTTTCAAATATCTTTCTTAGAAGAAGGGGTATTTAAAAATAAAAAGAAATCTCCCTCTTTTTCATTTTAAAATTTCCTTCTATGTCTATGTCAATTAAAAAATCTCCCTGTTTTTCACATGTATGTCCAGGCCTTTCCCCAGAAATTTTGCCAGGCACAGGGGCAAGTTTTAGCGAAAAATGGGGGTGGGTGTCTTGAATTGCATAGCAATAATCTTATTCTAGAATCAAATTGAGAGAAAACTTAATTGTTGCATTATCAATCCATTCATTACATTTGTCCACTGTCTTGTTGCCACTACACTTGTTATTCTCAACTTTAACTTGTAGACAGTCCAACACAGATCATTCAGATGGGTTACAGATGTGTCATACACATGTAGGTCACTAATCTAAATATATTTTAGCCTACTGTTATACATAGGGATTCTTTTGTATTATTGGGGAGGGGTGGGGGCTGTGCCAAGGACAAAACTGGTGCAGTGTAAACTTTACTGTGTAAGTTTATAATTTATCGTAATTTTTTGCTTGACATGAAAAATTTGAGAAAACTTAACTGTGGATTAGCTAAGTGCTCTATTGTATTATCAAGGAATTTCATTGGTTGCTAAGGCTGTAATTTGATTGTCGTCATTTGCAGGTAGTTAATGTATGGCCGGTGTTAATCGTATGAGCATGATGGAGCAAGTACATTTAGGAGGAGAAGATGAAGATGATGTCTATGGTGGATTTAATGACTACAATGCAACACTAGACACTGATGTAAGTACCAAGTTAAGTCGTCAGTATAAATAATTGGTTTAATGAAACATTCTCGGTATGAAAAGATCGAATGAACTATATAGGGGCTTTTGCGGCTGAGTGGTGAAGGTTGATGACATCAAATCACTTGCCCCTCACCACTATGGGTTTGATCCAGCCTGGGACTTTGGATTCTTTCATGTGAGGAAGCTACCAAGCTAGCTGATCAATTGAATGTTGATGGTCCTACTCAGGTTCCTGCTAGTGCCTGAAATAATGCATCTTAAATCGTTTTTGACCAGAAAATCTAGAAAGTCGCCATGTGACTTCTACTGTGTTGGTATAACATGAAAGCCAACCAAAAAAACCAAATAGGATATAGTCTAAAGGAGAGTACTGTTGTTATAAATTCTCAAGATTTAACTTCTCTTGTTTGATCTACATATTTTTTTTCTTCAAATTTTTAAACTTATGTTATAACATTATATAAGCTAGTGATCAGTGAATTTATAATAATCTAAATCTTTGGTCAAATACTCAAGATTTAACTTCTCTTGTTTGATCTACATATTTTTTTCATACTTTTAAACTTATGTTATAACATTATATAAGGGAGCAGTCTTATAATAATCTGGTCTGATTTAATTTTTCATAGTGTTTCTATTTCAAATTTTCAGGATTTGGCCAATGACCCAAGTTTTCAGAAAGCAGTATTGAGAACAAGTCATGGTAGACGTCCACCCCCTGTAAGTGATGATAGTGTTTATTTACATTGTTTATTCAAGTTAAGCATCACAGTTATAAGACAACAAAGCTCTGATAAAGAATGGCCTTGTGCACATTGTGTCTATTGGCAAAAAAGCCAAACAGCATAACATTATTGATTTTCTTATAGTTTTGATAAAGATGTAAAGGTTGGGAAGCATTTAATGAAAAGAAGCGCTTAAGTTTGCTGAAAAAGAAAAATGAAGTATCCCCCACTGGTGTGCCATTCCTATATGTTTATTTGGAGTTTTTGTGGCTGGATATTTTCAAAGTTGTGTTCTTTCGACATTACTCTTCCTTGCTGATCTTTGCTTTCATTTATATATGATTAGGTTTCTATAATTTTCTTAGTACATCTGCAAAACAATATTGAATTTTTGTCTAGACTGGATTCCGAGGAGGAGCTGGGGCAGGGGCTCCTGTACTTGGTGGTGCAAGGATGGGAACTGCTATGAGAGGGGGTAGAGCTGGTCCCTCCTCAATGGGACGTCCAATAACTGGTGCAGCAGCTGGCCAGGATCCCCAGGCTAGACCAATGACAGCTGTAAGGGCAGCAGGTTATACTGCTGTAGGGAAAAGAGGTAAGAAAGAGATGAGTTGCGTCAGGACAAAACCAACATAATGGGTTTGCGACCAGCATGGATCCAGACCAGCCTGCGCATCCGCGCAGTCTGATCAGGATCCATGCTGTTCGCTTTCAGTTTCTGTACTTGTTATAGGGTCTGTAAGCGAACAGCATGGATCCTGATCAGACTGCGTGGATGAGCAGGCCTGTCTGGATCCATGCTGGTCACAAACCCACTATGTTTGTTTTGTCGTGACGCGGCTCAAATGGTTAAAAAAATCTAATTTAAATCCTCTCACTGCTGAATAGATATAATCAATTTGTCCTGCCATGAATTTAAAGCAGTTTATTTTGTGTTTTTATTTTAACCCTTAACATGTTGAAGTTTTGTAATGAATTTGTCATGCTTTAAATTTGGAACAGACCTTCAAAAATTTTGAGGGATTTCAATACTGTGTGCCATTACATTCAGACAGAATAAAAAAAAAGATGGCATCTTTGGTAAGCTACAATTTCCCTTAAGTGTTGTCACATCCTTAATTACAACATACATGATCTTTAAATTTTTTGCTATTTGTTTTGTTTGATGTACGGTCCTTTAAACAGTGTTTTGGTTATTTATATACTAGAAGTTATGATAATTGTCCCTGGATTAATTATCAGTTTTATTAATGGCTTTTCTGAATTCTTGTATGTATTTATATATTTTTCTTTACAGGAGTTGCTGGGTTTGATCCTCTCAACCAAGCAGCTGGTCCAGCGCCACCCTTGGAGCCTAAACCTGAAGACAGGTATGTATTTAATAAACATAGTGATTGATCTGTACATATTAGAAAATATTGTTATTTTAAACCTTAACTTCCTGAATGTTAGTAATTGATTTGCCCATCTTTTAATTTGGAACAGTCCATTTGAAAATTCAGGAATTTCAGGAATAAAATACAAAAGTAGAGCAACCAACAGTATAGAGCCTGATGAGTTGTCAGATTTCACGGACTATACTAAACTATTGGCAAAGGCTAATCACTTTCATTGTCATCAGATGTAACTTCTTTTTTCCTGTTTGACACATGGGCATGCTTGTGTTATTCAGAAGAAATATTAATTAATATGAAAGATAAAAACAAAGTCTTGCTTAAATAAATGGCCAAAAGACTTTATAATATACCATGATACTGAATTAATTTTCACGTAAATCACATAATAAGAAATGGATCTCAAGTATTCCTTAGATAACTTTGAAAATGATAACAAAACTGTTATGGCAAACATGTTTCATTTTAGTCCTGAAGAAAAGATCCGCCAGTTAGAGAAGAAAGTGAATGAACTTATTGAGGAGAGTTGCTTTGGTAACAGTCGTGGAGAACTAAATTTGGTAAGATACATTCTTAGTTGATCATTGAGGGATATAGCTTTATTTATGATGATGTTACTTCCCACAGTTGCATTTATTTTTAGCTCATTTTTTTACAAAAAAGTTAGGCTATTCTATTGATTTCCTCCTTTGATCAACATTTACACATAATTTAAATTATTTAAAGCTCATTTGTTTTTAAAAAACGGGAGGCTATTCTGCTTACCAGGGCATTGGTGTAAAATTCTTGGTTAAAGTGTTGTGTGCAAGCTTAATTTCTAATTAACCACTGATGGTATTCACCTGAAACTTTGAAAATGTCTTTGAGAGCTTAATTGTAAGTCACTTTCCAAGTGCAGTAACTCTGGTCTAGATATTGACTTAATTATATTCATTTTATGAGCAATTTCATTAAAATCGTAAGATCATAGTTTTCACTCGTTACTCTTCGCTACCTAGCAAGGGTAGTGGAGTGACAGTTAGATATTATTTAATGAGATTGTTTTATGAGAGAACTCTTATGGTTTAGCATGCAAGATTAATCTCCAAAGCTATTGAAGGAATCCTCTGAAAACTTCACCTCATAATTGTGGGTCCAGAACCCATAACTGTGACTTTGATTTTATTAAATAATTTTCTTTTCACATATAAACAAATTCTGCTTTTTCCAGTTCCTTGCTTTATTATTAAGCAGTTAAGATAGTCCATTTCTGTTACATGACAATTTATTCAACTTACATTTTTACTTACTTTATAAACATACTTTGCTGTTAATTGAAATGCTTAGGTCAGAAAGCATTGAAAATTATGTTTGGTTTATTTATTCCCTACAATGGGGTATAAAAATTATAATCTGGTATCTAGAAAATTCAACCTCAAGTTAGCGTTTCAGTGATTTGTCAACAAAGCCAGATAATACCTGGTGCACAGAAATGATTGACACTTAAGTATCAAACATCAGAAGAGCCATTCAGATCTGTATAGTAACTTTGTGTCGCTGAACTTGGTGGTGTTACAAAGCTCTACATATATACCAGTAAATTATGCATGTCACATATCGATCATATACAAACATATTTTCTGTTGTAGGCATTAGAGAAGGCAAAGGAAGCTGGTCGTAAGGAAAGAGTGTTGGTGAGACAGCGAGAACAGATGTCCATGGGAGATCAGATTAACCTTGATCTAACATATTCGGTAAGATGCATGCTCTTTATATACAGTAGAACTTCTATGAGTCGAACTTCAATTAGTCGATTTTCTTGATGTGTCGAAGAAAAATGAAAGTCCCAATTTTTTCCCCTATATATTCCTTATAAAAACCTATTTATGAGTCGAGATTTTATGTGTCGAATTTTTCGAGGTGTCGAAGTTTTTTCGTGGTCCATATAAAGTAAATCTAGTGCAATTGACCACAAATAAGTCGAAGTCGTTCGATAATTGTGACACCTTCGATCTAGAGATATTTTTCGCACCTTAGCTGGCTGCGAAGACTATTTCCAATCAACTTGTGTGACAGGTGTTAATTACACAGCCGTGTGTTCAAACAGCCTTTGTTTGCGATAAAATGTGTGATAAAATGCTTTAATCGTTTCTATTTTAATTGCCGTAGTGGTAATTGACAGTAAACAGTAAGAACTTCTTTCATTTGTAAACGTGACCCGGTGTCGCGTGAGAATAACACGTGAAATATTTATTATGAGCTGATTTAGTTATCGCCCTTTCGTATTGTTACGCCTTTTGTAACTCTATTGTATACGTCAACGGGTAGTCCAAATAATAAGCCGTGAAAAAAGTTATTTAACATTCTATATATATCATTGTAAAATATAAAATATCAGATTAATGATGGAAAAACATGAAATAGGTTTCGTTATAGATGTTATAATTAGAAGTAGTCATGGGTCGAAATTTTGTCATGGAATTGAGTGAAATTCATGAGTCGAAGTCCCGATGTGTCGAAGTTTCTACGCAAGTCCCTTCAACTTCGACTTACCGAAGTTCTACTGTATATTTTTTTTTTTTTTTAATAATATTTTCCAAATAACTGCTTTATTGTACACCTGCATATGAAACATATTTTGTTATATTTTGCCAAATATGACTTTACAGTCAGCTGTTTACCTTATGTATGAAAGCATTGGATGTTATAAATCAGCATTCATTTTGTGTAACAAATACATGAATTAGTGATTCTGTTTTGTGTAATTAAGACTTGATATTTAATTGTTTTACGCTAAAAATACCACATGTTCTGCTGAACAAGTGTTGCTGGGAGCTTTACTCATCCTTAGTTAATTTCTACTCGTAGTTATTAGAAGATGAGTGGATAGTCAAACTCTGCTGTGGAGAACAATCTTTTTTAATGTGGTTTACCATAAATGCTGCAAGTGTTACTGAATTGAGCTAGATGTCTTATTATATTTTTTCATTGAATTTTAACTAAATATTTCAGGTACTATTTAACTTGGCCAACCAATATGCTGCCAATGAGATGTATAATGAGGCACTGAATACATACCAGGTCATTGTAAAGAACAAAATGTTCAGTAATGCAGGTATGTTTCTGTTTGACATCTTGGATTCAGACTTTTAGCACAAGTATCTTAAATAATAGTTGGGGTTATCTAACTTGTGAGTGTGTAGTCATCACTGGACACTTAGTTAAGGTTTTGTGTGCAACTATTGATTTTAACTTAGCTGCCATCAATGTTTTAAGCCATCAATGGGTTAACCTAAGTATTGTTTGATTTTCAGAGTCTGCTTTTAGTATATCAGTCATTTAATGGTTTCTCATAATATTCTTAAATTTCAAGTTAGAACATTTTTTTTGCCGATTTAATATATGAAGAGTAAAAATTTTCATAAAACATGTGCCACCCTTGTCACTACAGTCAAACTTGAAAATATGGACAATGCTAGGGAAAAGCTATTTAATGACAGGTCATATATCCAAATTTTTATTTTTTGAAGTGAGGTTTTCAGTATTTTTGTTGCAAATATATTGAGTCTTTAAAATCAGATGTTAGATACTGTACTTTACTATGAATAATATGTTTCAGGTCGACTGAAAGTGAATATGGGGAACATTTACTTCAAGCAGAAGAACTACCCAAAGGCCATTAAGATGTACAGAATGTCACTGGATCAAGTTCCAAACTCTCACAAAGAAATGAGGTTGGTTGCTGTTTCTTTTAGATTTGCCCTTGTTTGTCCGTCTTGCTGTCCGTATGTAGACAGTGGAATGTGGGGGCATTCCACCTGTATGTTTTTGAGCAATAGGTGTTTTTTATCAAGAAAATTTCCATCAGGGGGTAATAGCTATAAACTGATATGTTATATTTCCATAAACTTTGGCATAGAATAATATATAATGAGTTTTATGAAATATTCTTCAAAATTATGCAATGTCTTGGGAAAGATCTATGCAAGTCTGTGTTAACAGTAGATTTTATTCTTGTTCTGTTTTCACTAGGACTAAAATCATGCAGAACATTGGTATTGTGTTTGTGAAAATGGGACAGTACAGTGACGCTATCACTTCTTTTGAGCACATTATGTCTGAGGCACCAAGTTTTAAAACTGGTTTCAACCTGATATTGTGTTACTTTGCCCTTGGCGATCGTGAAAAGATGAAGAGGGCATTCCAGAAACTTCTCACAGTAGATCTGAAGATTGACGATGAGGATAAATATCTGCCGCACGGGGTGAGTACGGTTATACACAGTGATTTGATTACACATACACACACATATTTTGAAAATGAAAATTGCACAGTTGTCTCCCTTGTTTTAATGTGTTTGAAGTCTAAATTACCACATTGGATAAGTACAGTTACACAGTGTGTCATTATGTGTGATCTTAAAATAGCACCAAGGTTTTTAGCTCGACTTTTCTATGAAAAGGGGAGCTATCCTACTCGCCCCGGCGTCGGCGTCGGCGTTAGCGTCGGCGTTGGCGTCACACCTTGGTTAAGTTTTTCGTACCACCCCACTTTATTTCAGAAGTATTACAAGTATGGCTTTGAAACTTACCATACTTGTTCACCATCATAACCTCCATCTACAGACAAGAGTACATAACTCTGTCAAGGTTTTTGACAGAATTATGGCCCTTTTTTGACTTAGAAAGTGTATTGAGCTTGGTTAAGTTTTTTGTACCACCTCACTTTATTTCAAAACCATTGGAGGTATTGCTTTGAAACTGACCATACTTGTTTACCATCACGACCTTCATCAACAGACAAGAGGACATAACTCTGTCAAGGTTTTTGACAGAATTATGCCCTTTTTTGACTTAGAAAATACATTGAATATGGGTAAAATCCACTTATTGCCTTAACCCTTTGAGATATTGCTTTGAAACTTTTAATGCTATTTCACATCATTACCCCATCTGTACGCAAGAGAAGGTAACTCTGTCAAGGATTTGTTTTAAAAATTAAGGCCTTTTATCGACTTAGAATCTTGGTTAAGTTTTTAGTACCAGTCCACTTTTTGACTGAACTGTTTGAGATATTAATTTGAAAGTTGGAATACTTGTTTACAATCATGATTCCCAAACATGTCCAGGAGAAGGTAATTCTGTCAAAGATTTTATTTGAATTATGGCCCTTAACTGTCAATGTTTTGTATTATAGGCAATCGCACTAAAAAACTTAAAAAATCTAAAAAAATTCATTCCTATCCACTTGTTCACTTTACCATAAATTATGTCATATAAACATTGCTGTAATATTCAAGGGTATCAAACAACTAGTTATTTTTCTCTTTTTGTACTTGAAATTAAAATCAGTAGTATAATACTATTAAATTTATTTAAGGCTCAACTCAGTTTTTTTTTCTTTCTTACCAGCCCTCTTTTGACTTAAACATTTCAACCTTTGCTGCAGTGTTCAAGGGTATCACACAATTCAGTAAAATAATTCTTCACTAAATATCTTAATGCTCATGGCCATTGTTCACTTTAAAAATACAGAGATTCTTGTATTGCCTTTTACTGCAAAAACTTTTTTTATTGGCAAGCAATAAAAAAGTCGAGCGCGCTGTCTTACGGACAGCTCTTGTTAAATCTATTTTGTGGTGGAATATTCCTACTTCTGTTCATGTTACACCCATCATGTAGTTTCAGTTAGAATAACATGATTTTGCTTTCTTTATATTGCTAACTAGAAAAATTCTCACAAACACCAAACAAATTAATTGATGATTATTTAACGAACAGTCATCAGAATGAAGAAAAAACAGCTTTGTTTCATGGTCTTTCTTATTGCAATTGTTAAATTTTACTGAATGTGAAGGTCGGTAATACACACAAATATAGTAATGAATTAATTTATCAATGATTTAATCAATGATGGGGGTTGTAACAATATTATGATGTTGAAAATTGATCTGTTTTGCTATTGTTACTGTATTTCCATAATATAATTAAATGCTGTTTTTGTTTATGAATTTTAGGACACTAAGGTAAGCTGTAGTAGTGATCTCATCTGCTTAAATTGTAGCCTCCCTATGGTTTTATTTCTCATTTATTATTTTTTTTAGCTCACCTGGGCACAAAGTACTCAGAAGTGAGATTTTGTGATAGCATAATGTCCAACTTTCTATTCGTAATCCTAAATATCTTTAAACAATATCTTCTCCTTAACCACATTTAACATATTGACCAAACTTCACAGGTATGATCACCTCAATAATAGCAAGATCATTAGATTAGAAAACCAGGGGTCACTGGGTATTTCGGGCGAGGCAAAAAATTTGTGGGAAAATTTATCTCAGACATTGAGTCTAACAGTCATTTGTCACTCACAGCTAATTCAGATTAGTAGTTGGTTACTTAGGGAGAAATTTGTAATTGCTGGTTAGTTATCCAGGAAAATTGGTTAAGAGAATAAATGTTAATTGCTGGTTAGTTATCCAGGAAAGCTGGTTAAGTGGATTGATTGCTGTCATATGACCAGAAAATATGTTGAAATTGGCATAAGAAAAAAAAAACAACAACAGAAAAACAAACTAACAAACCTGGGGTCAGAAATGGTTCTTTCCTTGGGAGCATTTTATTTATACTTTTTCATTTTCTCAGGTGAGTGATATTAGCCAACTTGTGGCTCTTGTATAAATTAGTAGGATTTATTTTCATTTTTGTAATGAATAGTTTATAATTTATTCATCTGATTTAATTATTTATGTGTTTTGCTTACACATTATTAAATAGTTTTTGCTCATTATTTATCTTTCCCTGGGCAGTCAAATGTTAGTCAAATATAAAGATATAATTTTGGTTTTTGTTGCATGTTATATTAATGCTTTGTATTTCTTACTTCTTATTGATTGTAGTGGACTGACAATATGAAATTTGGCATCTTTAATTGAATTTTTAGTTAATTATTATTTGTATGTGGTATTTATTTCTTTCTAGATACTGGTTTTTCTTTTGTAATTATTTATTTGAACAAAGAAAATTGAGAACAAAGATCAATGTATTATTAGTATAATTATGTATATATTTAAATTGATTTGGAAATGAAGGTTGAAATTATCATATTTAAACTTATGAATATGTCACAAGAACATTTTGTTTAAAGATATGATTTTTGTGTTTCATGGTTTAGGATAAAGATGATGATAAAATAAGCCAGGTATTGTATAAATACGCTGCACAGTTTATTATTATTACATGTATAGGAAATTAACCTAACTTAAGTGTATACAGATATTTAAGAAATAGAAGATACCTGAGAAAAGTTTAATTGGACTAGATGAAATCTTAATTTACTATTGTTCTTGTAATAGAATGATATTATCCTATGCTTTATTCTTTTTATATTCTTCCCTCTCCCTTTAAGAATAACATCATTTGTAGATAATTATTAAATATTAGGAAATGATATTTGATTTTTTTTCTTCTTTTCTTTTTTGAAAAAATATTTTTCATGTCTATAAATCTACTTGATTTTGAAATGTAATTAAATGTATTTTTGTTTATCAAAACTTTCAAATTGAAGAACATGTTTAAGTTCATGTGCAAAATGTTGCATTGTTCCATTTGAAGAGATGTTTACCAAAGTAATTGAACTGTTTGCCCAACCATATTATTACACTATTCTCGAAAGTTTGATATTTTCTTTAACAATACAGAGGCTAAGATTCTGATATGTTGTGAGAAACTGTGGCATCCATTTTCCACAGTTATCTACCCTTTTTATGGACTTTTTCAGTATTTATGTTAACCTAATTTGTGAAGTTAAGATTGATTTAACTTTCTATCAATGGCTTCACAGTTCTTACCAATACAAGTTGTGGCGTGGCCGAGATTTTCCCCATCAGACTGTATTTAGGTTGCTGCCAGTAGGGTAAATTTTGTTAGGGGAAAATGTTTCCATGAGAAGAAACTTTACACTATGGCTTTTTCTGGTGGCAGGAACGGATTCAAAAAGGGGTTTCAAAAAACTTATGCTTTTGCAATTATTTTTTATTTGAGTCTCTCCAAAATAACAAATAAAAACAATTCAATGGGTAATTTTAAATAAAATTATTAACGGCCATTCATCAGAATTACAAGAGACTATAAAAATTTTTAACCTTTCCCTTATTATAGGTGTTTCGACGGCTTTTTTTGACCCCCCCCCCCCTTTTTTGAGGCCTCAACAGTGAAAAAATGTCCCTATGTAGACCCCAAACACTGTTTTCGTTTGAGAATGTTGTAAAAAAAAAAGTGCCCATTTTTTTCTGGCGCCCGTCACCCATCCATAAATACATCAGGGGGTTGCCCCGAAGGGGGGCGGAGTCCCCTCATCGCCCAGAAAATTTTTTGGACTTGTTGAGAGGTTAAAATGACCCCAGGTTGATTATATAGATATGCGTGTAAATCAACGCTGAAAAGCCTTTGAACTTCTATCTCCAATCCCTTGAGAAGTTGCACGGCACTTGAGTAATTTTGATGGAAAAAATCGAGGCAAAAAAGTGATTTTTTTGGCAATTTTGAGATTGTCCTCATCGTTGCCATGGTAACAGGAAATTTAAGACGCGAGCATGTCGTTCCAAAGGCAATGGTCCAGTCAACATTTGTGCCAAGTTTGATTAGTATTGAAGCATTTTCCATAGTTTCATAGCAGTTTGAACTTGTTAGAGGAGGCTTTTCAGTGAAAATGGCCATTTTTCACAATATGCTCATGGGGGAAAGGGTTAATCTAATGGAAGGGAGGCAACTCTGCAAGAATGTCCAATGTCACTTACAGAGTTACCTCTCTTCTCATTCCATATTCATATGCATATTACAATTTAAAATTGCTAAAATAAGAAACTATTGCTAATCTTGTTTTTAAAATATTTAAGTGTTTCTGATTTTTTGCTTTACAGAAAAATTTCCTTAAAATGTTCTTTTCCCTTTAAACCCGTAAAATTACACTGAATAGCAATAGATTCTTAAAACTATAAAATCATGTGAATAAAATTATTTCGCATCATTGGAAAGATAAAAACCTATACGAGTAAAAATAAAACATTATTCACATTTAAGTGACTGTACAATCAAACTAGACAATCAAACTAAAATAAATAAGTATAAAAAAAACTAAGTTGGCCATTTTTCTGGAGTTATCTCCCTTGCATTTATTAAAATTAAGTATCTCTGTCTGTAGGTTGAATATTTGTTACCATTTACAAATAGCACTGACAATTAATGAATTTTATTTAATACAGCTTAAGTACAGCTAAAAGTGATTAAAATTTCGTTACAGTTTATAACCTCATTTAGACAAAATTTACAATAATCATGATGGGGTTCCCTGTCTTGGATATGATTGAAACTGTTTCAGGATTGCCATAGTCTTAAGTTGTATGCTTCCGGGGGATATGTGTTTACCGAAAACAGTTTCTTGTTGATTACTTCTTTTTTTTCATATCGGCTTCTTTTGTATCTAAGTGACTGGAAATACAAAATGATAATTAATGTTGGGTGTATCATTCAAATTTATTAACAGTTCATGAAGAATTTTATATAAATATAGAATCAAAAGCTATTACCATATTACTGCAAAATCAATACTCGATTATCATGGGGCACTAATTTTGTGGTTTTCATGGACAGGTCAATCCACGAATATAAGATCCAACAAAATTTCATTTTGTCTGCTCTAAAGTTATTTTGCATTACATTGTTAACATTTTACCTTCTGGAAAAATAGACAGTCCACAAATTAATGAAACCATGAAAATTTTCTGCATGATAAAAACCACGAAATTTCATGGCCACGAAATTAAGTGAATTCACAACTTTACTCATAGAAATCAGATATCTCTGTCATTATGTATTATCAGAAACTTCTAGCCGTTATATTTATGCATTTGCATAGAGAAAGTTAATTTTATTATTTTCTAGTTTGTTAATTATATATCTTATTAACATAGATGTAATAGAAAATCGTATAATGCTTTCAAAGATAAAGGAAATAACACAATAATAATCAATATAACCCTAGAAAAATTAACATGATTATATATATGTAGAAAACACTGTGCAAAGACTTCTTCCCAAATGTCTGTCATAAGGAAATGGTTATGGAACCTTACCCTATGTTTATATTTATACATTGTATGTAGGTTTCAAACCTTTTAACAAATTGAACTTATGTGGCGGCATGGCCAAGTGGTTAACGCGTGGGACTAGTAATCTAATGATCGCTAGCCGCATGAGTTCAAACCCTGTCGGGGGCAAGTCGTTGTTTCATTGAGCAAGAAACTTTACACACATTGCTTAGTACTGGTTGGTTCCAGGAACAGATTCGAAAGTGTGTCTATAAGCTTATAGCTTCCTACACAATCGAACTAAAGTAAATTCTGTATAAACCAAATTGAACTTAAAGTGATCAGCCTTTGAGCTAGGCCAGCATACACATCAGTGTTGTCTGACGAGGCTCTATATTGTTGGTAGCTCCAATTTTTATTCTTGATGATTAAAATCAATTAAACTTTGAATGGACTGTTCCAAATTCAAAGCAGTTTAAAAACAGGTACACCAAGAGTAAAACAAATATAAATTGTATTTAGTTACAAATAATGATTTGTATATAATATAAGTAGCAAAATTTATGGAAAGTAAAGAAATATTATAATTTATTGGACACTTAATCACTTGTATGTACTAATATTGTGTCACAAATAGCATTACTGCTTTTCTATATTTATTGCTTTGATGGAAAATGCTTATGTTAACTTTTTTGCACAAAATACATATTTTATTTATTATATTTTTGGACCAATTTGAAATTTTAGGGCATAGATTTTTACAGGTGTTCTTTTAAAAAGGGATTTTGATATTATAAAGTCGAAGTGGAATGTATGTTGACAGGAAAAAAAGCATTTATTTCCTTTATCAAAAAAAAAAAAAAAAAAATAAGAAAAGAAAAAGAAAAAAAAATTGAAAATTCACAATGTTATAGTACTCTATTATCAAGCACTGAGAATGGTCTAGCGCCCTGTCCTTGCTGCAGCTCTTGTTGTTTTCTGCTATAAGAGTACTACATGTATCTCTTTAATTAATTCATTATTGAATGTTAATGTTGCTTGTTTATGAACATCTTGTTATGTATTATTTAATATTAAAGTTATTGTTATGATATAATTACAGGAAGATAAACAGTATAATTTAGTACTGGAGATGATCAAGAATGATTCATTACGACAGATTGAAAGAGAAAGGTAAAACTCATGTATTTCAGTAAAGAAATTGCTTGTTTTTTTTTTTTCGCTCAATTATTTTTTGGGACAAATTTAATAAAGCCAAAGTCGTTTCCTGTAACTTACATTTTTGAAAAAAAAATATTTGGTTTTTTATTTTAAAAACCCAATACTTTTAAGTAGGCAAATGAAATTTGCTTTTTAAAAAGTAAGAATGTTTTATAATATAAAGACTAATGGTTAATAGTTAAATAATGATGTATGGGTTAATATTTGAAATTCTTAACGTTTTTTTATATGTTTTTTTAGTAATCAAATTTGTGTATAAACCTTAACATTTTAGGAAATACGAGGCTGAGAATTGTATAAAGACTGCAGCAAAGATTATCTCGCCAGCTATAGAGGTGAGTTTCGACGCAGGGTACGACTGGTGTGTGGAGCAAGTGAAGAACTCGCAGTACATTGACCTCGCTCACGACCTCGAGATTGACAAAGCTATCATGTTCCTCAAACAGAAAGATTTCAACCAGGTTCGTATATTGTTAAATATGTTATTTCGATGGGGAATTATTATTTTTTTGATTTGCTGGGGGAAAAAAAAAGAAATTTTTAAATTTAAAGAGAAAATAAAAAAGGGAAAAATGGGTTTTTTGGAAATTTAAGTTATTGGATATATGGGGGAATACAGTAATGGGTTATATGAGAGAAGACAGTAATTGGGTACATGGGAAAATAAAGTAATAACATATATGGGAGAATACAGTAATGTGACATATGGGAGAATACAGTAATGGTGTACATGGAAGTATACATTTTTTGGGATATATGGGAGAAAAAAGTAATGGGATATATGGGAGAAAAAAGTAATGGGATATATGGGAGAAAAAAGTAATGAAATATATAGGAGCATTCAGTAATGGTTTATATAGGAGAACACAGTTATAGGATATATGGGAGAATAAAATAATGGAATATATAGGAGAATTCAGTAATAGTTTATATGGGAGAATACACTAATGGGGTATATGGGAGAATACAATAATGGGGAGAGTACAGTTATGAGATATATAGGAGAATACTGTAATGGGATATATGGCAGAATATAGTAATAGGATATATGGGATAATACAGTAATGGGATATATGGGAGAATATAGTAATAGGATATATGGGATAATACAGTAATGGGATATATGGGAGAATACAGTAATGGGGTACATGGGAGAATACAGTAATTGGATATATGGGAGAATATCTTAATGGGGTATATGGGAGAATTCAGTAATGGAGAGAGTACAGTAATGGGGTATATGGGAGAGTACAGTAATAGGTAAATGGGAGAATACAGTAATGGGATAAATGGGAGAGTATAGTAATGGGGTATATGGGAAATAATGGGTTACATGGGGAAATACAGTAATGGGAGAATACGGTAATGAGATATACAGGAGACTACAGTAATGAGATATATGAGAGAATTCTGTAATGGGATATATGGGAGAATATGGTAATAGGATATATGAGAGAATACAGTAATAGGATATATGGGAGAATACAGTAATAGGATATATGGGAGAATACAGTAATAGGATATATGGGAGAATTCTGTTATGGGATATATGGGAGAATATGGTAATAGGATATATGAGAGAATACAGTAATAGGATATATGGGAGAATACAGTAATAGGATATATGGGAGAATTCTGTTATGGGATATATGGGAGAATATGGTAATAGGATATATGAGAGAATACAGTAATAGGATATATGGGAGAATACAGTAATAGGATATATGGGAGAATACAGTAATGGGATATATGGGAGAATATGGTAATAGGATATATGGGAGAATACAGTAATGGGATATATGGGAGAATATGGTAATAGGATATAATACATTGATAGATGAGATGCCTTGTTCATGATAAAATATTTGTTTTCAGGCAATAGATACATTGAAGTCATTTGAGAAGAAAGATTCAAAAGTTGCGTGTACTGCAGCAACAAATCTTAGCTTTCTGTACTTCCTGGTAAGCTTTGTTTATTTATATTTATGATAAAACTGCTGAATGTGTGTAAAGGACTTGTCCAGCTTTTATTTTTGGAACTATCCATTATCAATTTTACGGATATCAAGATGAAAATTGATTGTTGGTCAGCTAACAGTATAGTATCAGGTCCAACTGAGGTCGGCCTGGCTCCATACTGTTGGCAAAGGCAAGGAACTTTGAAAGTTTGAAAAACGAAACAATATCTTATGATTGGTATAATTAATTGTTAAGGATTATTAAGGAGTTTCTACTGGACTTCATTGTTTCTTTCCATACATTTTGCTCAGTTTTATATACTTCTGCTGCTAGGCCTAGAGGTTAGATATTTGGCCTGTAGCATCGTGAAGTAACTCTCAATCAAGTTTGTCAATATCAAGACTTTTGCCCCGGCACTATACATAGGCTCATAATATTAAAAGTAAAGTTTAAGAAAAATATTTTTTTTTTTTTGCAATTTTTTTACCAAATATTAGCATATTATTTTTATTATCAAACATTCATAAAGTTTAGTACTTTTGTGTTCTTAAAATATGGTTTTGAATTATAGAAAAATGACCTTGAGGTAATTGTTAGGTTGTAAAGTTTCTTATTTTAATTTTTTGTTTCCTCTTACTCTTAGGTTTTTATAAGTGTTTTGAATTCAAGTTCTTTTCAGATTGTAAAATATTTGATTTTTTTTTTACATGTTTTTACCTGTTTGATTAAAAGTTTAAATGTTTGAATCCGCAATGAATATACGAACAAGTTTCTTTGAAGTTTTTTTTCTGTGTTGGAGATTTAAGCTTATGTTTTGCTCAAAATTGGTAATTATCGTTTTTGAGTAGTTAGGAGAATGAAATATTGCCATGATATGGAAATAAATACATCTGGCCCATTTTCACACAATAACAACCTTTGTCAGAACTATTCCTACCGGCATTTGTATTAAGTCTTAGACTGGAATGGTCATATAACTTACTACAATAATCTATATTATAGCACAATGCACTCAAACTCGAGATTTATTTCATTAATTGAAATCATTGTGCCTATAAGTTAAGAAATAGAACATGTGTACATAATTTTATTTTATGTTTTCTGCTGAGTTAAGTGTGTATGGTAAGCGTATGAATATTCAAAAAGAAAATTTTTGATTGATGGATTTTTTTCTCAAGTTTGTTAAAATTTATATGCTAGAAATATTGAGAATGAAATATTTATATATTTTATAGGAGAATGACCTTGCCCAGGCAGACAAGTATGCAGAGGTTGCCATGACGGCAGACAGATACAATCCTTATGGTAATGTTTTATTACCTCACTGCAGTAACGAAATAAGTCCTTCTAAATTTTATAGGAGTTATTGCAATTAGGCGACGGTTTTGTCAACATATTAAAGATTGTTTCATTAATTTAATTGAATAAGATTGTTTGACTAATTCTAGGCGGACTGGTCACTACATGAAAACAGTGCAGACCAAGACCAGGCGGAACATCTGTGTGCGTCTGATCATTGTCTGTACTGTCAGCTATTATGGAACTATATATTTTAAAATTTCCCTCAAAATGATGAATGATTTTGTTCAAATTAAAAGATGAACAAGTCATTTTAAGATATTAAGCATAGTAAGGGCTTAATAAAAAACATCTGAGTGATATGTCAAACTACAATTATACAATACCTGATAGCGCAAGCAAACACTGGAAGAGTTTATATCTTGAACACCTGGAATTGAAACTTTAAAAAAGGATGTGTTGATGAAGAACTGTTTTGTTAGTACTAAAAGCACCAGAATGAGCTTTTTTCTTTAATGTTTCTTTACTATAAATGATGAATGTTTTTTTTCTCTCTTTCAGCATTGGTAAACAAAGGCAATGTGTTGTATTCTAAGGGAGATTTTGAGAAAGCTAGAGAGTTTTTCAGAGAAGCATTACAGAATGACTCGTCCTGTGTGGAGGCCTTATATAACTTGGGTAATGATAATTTTTGTATTTTCAGATTTTTTTTTAAGTCTCCTTATGTAGTGACAGAAATATTATGTAGTTTTTGGGTCGCCTTGAAAAGGCGACATATTGGGATTACTTTTGTCGGCGGTGTCGGCGTCGTTGTCGGCGTCCCCTAAAGCTTGTCCAGAGCATAACTCAGTCACTTTAAGTCGGATTGACTTCAAACTTGGTATGCATGCTTCTTTCAATAACACGAAGTGCAGTGCACAAGGACCGGTACTCTGCGCTTCTTAATTTTTGAGTTATTGCCCTTTGTAAATTTTCATTCTTTAATTTTGTCCGGGCCATTTCTCCTAATGTATAACAGCTATGGACTTGAAACTTCATACGTTGATAGATCTCATTAAAAAGAAGTGCAGTGCACAAGAATCGGTACTCTGCACTTCCTGATTTTTGAGTTATTTCCCTTTGTTAATTTTCATACTTTATTTTTGTCCGGGCCATTTCTCCTAATGTATAACAGCTATGTACTTGAAACTTCATAGGATGATAAATCTCATTAAGAAGAAGTGCAGTGCACAAGAACAGGTACTCTGCATTTCTTATTTTTTGAGTTATTGCCCTTTATTAATTTTCATACTTTATTTTTGTCCAGGCCATTTTTCCAAAAGTATAAAAGCTATGGACTTGAAACTTCATAGGATGATAGATCTCATTAAGAAGAAGTGCAGTGCACAAGAACCGGTACTCTGCATTTCTTATTTTTAGCTTGACTATTCGATAAGAATAAGTAGAGCTATTGCAGTCACCCGAGCGTCGGCGTCCGCGTCAGCGTTGGCGTAACCACTTATGTTAAAGTTTTTTGTAATAGTTCAAATATTTTCAAAGTCCATTGACATATGGCTTTGAAACTTTGTACACTTGTTCACCATCATGACCCCAACCTGTAGACAGGAGGAGGTAACTCTATCAAGCATTTTGACAGAATTATGCCCCTTTTTCGACTTAGAATTTACGTTAAAGTTTTTGTTAATAGTTCAAATATTTTCAAAGTCCATAGACATATGGCTTTGAAACTTTGCACACTTGATAACCATCATGACCCCAACCTGTAGACAGGAGGAGGTAACTCTATCAAGCATTTTGACAGAATTATGCCCCTTTTTAGCTCGACTATTCGATAAGAATAAGTAGAGCTATTGCAGTCACCCTAGCGTCGGCGTCGGCGTAACCACTTATGTTAAAGTTTTTGTAATAGTTCAAATATTTTCAAAGTCCATAGACATATGGCTTTGAAACTTTGCACACTTGTTCAACATCATGACCCCAACCTGTAAACAGGAAGAGGTAACTCTATCAAGCAATTTGACAGAATTATGCCCCTTTTTCGACTTAGAATTTATGTTAAAGTTTTTGTAATAGTTCAAATATTTTCAAAGTCCATTGACATATGGCTTTGAAACTTTGCACACTTGTTCAACATCATGACCCCAACCTGTAAACAGGAAGAGGTAACTCTATCAAGCAATTTGACAGAATTATGCCCCTTTTTCGACTTAGAATTTATGTTAAAGTTTTTGTAATAGTTCAAATATTTTCAAAGTCCATTGACATATGGCTTTGAAACTTTGCACACTTGTTCACCATCATGACCCCAACCTGGAAACAGGAGGAGGTAACTCTATCAAGCATTTTGACAGAATTATGCCCCTTTTTCGACTTAGAATTTACGTTAAAGTTTTTGTAATAGTTCAAATATTTTCAAAGTCCATTGACATATGGCTTTGAAACTTTGTACACTTGTTCACCATCATGACCCCAACCTGTAAACAGGAGGAGGTAACTCTATCAAGCATTTGGCAGAATTATGCCCCTTTTTTGACTTAGAATTTACGTTAAAGTTTTTGTAATAGTTCAAATATTTTCAAAGTCCATTGACATATGGCTTTGTACACTTGTTCACCATCATGACCCCAACCTGTAAACAGGAGGAGGTAACTCTATCAAACATTTTTTTTACTATCAAGCACTAAGAATAGTCGAGCGTTGCTGTCCTACCGACAGCTCTTGTTCGACTTAGAATTTACGTTAAAGTTTTTGTAATAGTTCAAATATTTTCAAAGTCCATAGACATATGGCTTTGAAACTTTGCACACTTGTTCACCATCATGACCCCAACCTGTAGACAGGAGGAGGTAACTCTATCAAGCATTTTGACAGAATGAAGCCCCTTTTTCGACTTGGAATTTACGTTAAAGTTTTTGTAATAGTTCAAATATTTTCAAAGTCCATAGACATATGGCTTTGAAACTTTGCACACTTGTTCACCATCATGACCCCAACCTGTAGACAGGAAGAGGTAACTCTATCAAGCATTTTGACAGAATTATGCCATTTTTTCGACTTAGAATTTACGTTAAAGTTTTTGTAATAGTTCAAATATTTTTAAAGTCCATTGACATATGGCTTTGAAACTTTGCACACTTGTTCACCATCATGACCCCAACTTGTAAACAGGAGGAGGTAACTGTATCAAGCATTCTTTGTACTATCAAGCACTAAGAATAGTCGAGCGTTGCTGTCCTACCGACAGCTCTTGTTTGAGTTATTGCCCTTTGTTAATTTTCTTACTTTATTTTTTTCCAGGTCATTTCTCCTCAATTATGAAAGCTATAGACATGAAACTTCATAGGATGATAGATCTCATTAAGAAAAAGTGCAGTGTACAAGAACCGGTACTCTGCATTTCTTATTTTTGATTTTTTATTACCCTTTATATATTTTCATATTTTACTTTTGTCCAGGCCATTTCTCATAAATCATAAAAGATATGGACTTGAAACATCATAGAATGATAGATCTTATTGATAAGAAGTGCAGTGCATAGAAACTGCTGCTCTGCACTTATTATTTTTTGAGCTATTGCCCTTTGTTAGTTTTCTTATTTCATTTTTGTCCTGGCCATTTCTCCTAAACTATATTGTTCACAAGGCGACACATTCGACTCGCGGAGTTCTAGTTATCATTAGAATCCAAGAGTTATATTTAAAAATTAGATATTTATGCAAGACCAAAAGTTTACTTAGTAAACATTTGGGACTAATTGGCAAATTAGATATTTGCAAATTACTAATCACTGCTGTTAAACTTATTTGATACTTGAATATCTAAGGAACAATTATTTTAGTGAAAATCTTTATTTTTTGAAATCAAATCCATTGCAAAAATTTCTGATTAACAGGTCTTCTAAATGGTCAGAGAATTTTATGTGTCCTTTAATTTGTGCTTTATTTCAGGTTTAACAAACAAAAAGATAGGTCGTCTGGAGGATGCTCTCGATGCCTTTTACAAACTACACGCTATTTTAAGAAATTCTCCACAAGTTATATTCCAAATAGCAGACATGTATCCTTGTATTGCATACAACATAATTATTTAATGAAGCTACATGCATGGTACATATACATACACTGAGATTCTATTCTAAGAAGCTTTAATCAGGTGATTGTATCATATGGAAAGAGATAACCATTTGTGGGACGTCAGTTGCCAAGTGGTGACGGTCAATGACTTTAAACTTCTTGCCCCTCATCGTTGTGGGTTGGAATCCCACCAGGGAATTTGGATTCTTTCATGTGAGGAATCTATCCAGCTAGCTTTTAGAACGTCAGTAGTTCTACTCAAGCAGTTTGTGCTTGAAATAATGCTCAAAGCGACACCTGAGATTAGAGTTTTTTTCAGGGATTTTGGACTGATTAACATCATTTGTAAAGATAATGTCATAAAATAGATATTAAAAGAAGCTCCACAGAGAGCCAAAATCCTGAAAACATAAAAATTGAAATTGTTACATAAATCAGCTGAGGCACTTTTAAAGTGGAAAAATATTTTTTAAAAATAGCAAGGAATATACTACATAATAATGAAAAACACCAGTTTGAGTTACTGGTAAATGTCTTTTATTTTAGGGTTAAGCTGCCTCATAAATTTTTTTTATACAACACATAAGAAAATTATTAGTCTGGACCTACATCAAAAAGTACACAAAGCATAAAAATATATTTCCAGTCCCCTCATGTCAAAATACCTCACTGAAGTCCCTTTGATTATGATACAGGTTTATCTAAATCAGTTTGATTGGCAGTTAGATTACTGTTTAGTTCTATCTGGAATCTGTAAGGGTATACAGCCTATATGTACTGATACAAACTGGTTATTTCCTTGACATTAGAACAGTCATGATCAACTTGAAGATTCTGCACAAGCTACAGAGTGGTAAGTTAAGTTGTTTATGTTAATGTTTACTTTGAATAGAGTTTCAATATTAAATGAGCCGCGCCATGACAAAACCAACATAATGGGTTTGCGACCAGCATGGATCCAGACCAGCCTGCGCATCCGCGCAGTCTGATCAGGATCCATGCTGTTCGCTATCAGTTTCTCTACTTGTTATAGGGTTTGTAAGCGAACAGCATGGATCCTGATCAGACTGCGCGGATGCGCAGGCTGGTCTGGATCCATGCTGGTCGCAAACCCATTATGTTGGTTTTGTCATGACACGGCTCATTTTATTCGTAAACAACTGATATGTCATACATGCCATGAAATCCTGGATGTTCATAATTGTTCATAAACTGGGTGTTTCTCTTTGGGACAACAAGTGAAAAATTCAGCAGTGTTTTGTTGTCAGAATGTTAATACTACCGAGTTATATAAATAAAAACAAAATACTTAAAGTACTGCTCTGTCTCGACAACTCACTTGATCATCTGACATCACCTACCACCAATACATTCTGATGTTAAATATTAAGCTTGAAAATGTTTATACTATAGGTGTCCAGGAAAGCTGTCCAGAAATTATGAATGATGTGTTATATAATTTTATAGGATTAATATTTGTAAGGTGGTTGTTATTAAAGAGATATGATAATTGGAGCATAAATTGAAAACTCAAATCTCTGCATATAATTTTCCATCCATGAATAGTTTTACACAGTCTTGTAATCAGCAAATGCATTCTTAAAAAAACTTTCCACTGAGGCCATGCTTTCAAAGTATTTCAAATAGAATGTTGCTTGATTATAGAACCTTGCTTGATTATTTTGAAAAGAGAACATATTTTGTGGTCCAAATATGATAACGTGCTGTTTTAAAGATAAGTTTTAATTCTCATTGATAGGTTCATGCAGTTGATTGGTGTGGTACCCACAGATTGTTCAGTTCTTGCTAGAATGGGTGAAATATATGACAATGACGGTGATAAATCTCAGGCATTCCAGTACTACTATGATGTATGTATATATTTGAACTGCGTCACGACGAAACCAACACAGTGCGTTTGCGACCAGCAGGGATCCAGACCAGCCTGCACATCCCCGCAGTCTGATCAGGATCCATGCTGTTCGCTTACAAACCCTAAATCAAGTAGAGAAACTTATAGCGATCATCATGGATCCTGATCAGACTGTGCGGATGCGCAGGCTGGTCTGGATCCATGCTGGTCGCAAACGCACTATGATGGTTTTGTCATGGCACGGCTCATATTTATTTATATCGTATTTGTCAGACTCCATTGACAGAGAGGGACTTTCGTGGTTGAATTGTTCAAGACTTTGATTAAAAAATTCATTGCCTCTCTGTTTTTTGCTCAAATCCTGTCAATGACTTTTAATTGTTGCCTTAAAGACGGTTGATGGTTCTACTATTGATAGTGGTCTATTCTAAAATAACACAAAGAGGAGCACCAGGGACCTTCCTCCACCAGTTAAGCTTGAAAATTGCCATATATTATCTTTACAGTGACTGTTTCACATAGAACAAAATCAAATCTTTGACTGAGGACTTATATATATTAACATTCATTTGACAGCCTTCTTAGCCATTTCATGGTTTTACATTGCAAAACTTTTAACAGAACATGCTTTACTTGCTTTGCAGTTCAAATTAAATTTGTGTGTGTTTGTCTTTTCTATATAAACATACAGAAATTTAGACATGATTATAAAATGGTAATTTTGAATTGTTGGATTGATCAAGTAGACTGCATATACATGTACTTTATTTGAAACCTTTGTACAATGATGGGTTTTAAAGCAGCATTCCTCCAGTTGAGTAAAGAAATTTAATTAAAGAAGTCAAATGTTCTTGCTTTTGAAACAAGCTTTTAAAATTTTTGAAACAACTTCAAATATGAATAATTTCAATCATGTAGAAATTATGTGGAGAGACACTGTTATAAATTATGACTGTATTATTTTATATTTTCAGTCCTACAGATATTTCCCATCCAATATACCTGTGATAGAATGGCTAGGCGCTTATTATATAGACTCCAAATTCTGTGAAAAAGCTATCCATTATTTTGAGAGAGCTGGTATAGTACAGTAAGTTAATGTTTTTATATTTTATCAGAAATTTCTGTATTTACTTTATGTACAAAATAAGCAAAGTGATAACAAATGTAAATTTTAAATATAAAAAATTGGAAA
Organism: Ruditapes philippinarum; assembly: GCF_026571515.1. Lineage (NCBI taxonomy): Eukaryota > Metazoa > Mollusca > Bivalvia > Venerida > Veneridae > Ruditapes > Ruditapes philippinarum. The sequence continues at coordinate 79,251 of NW_026859550.1, read as the reverse complement.
ACTACACTTCATTTTAAGGTTTGGTTGATTTAAATTTGTTTATAATCATTCTACACTGAACCATCATGAGGTTGTAAAGTTATAAGTTGTTAGATTAAGCATCTTGTAATCTTGTATTCTGTTGTTGTTTTTTTAATCCTAGGTAACATCAATGATTGTTTATGAATTTATTGTAGACAATTGTTTACTTAGCAATTTTCATCTTAGGCAGGTACAAAAAAGTTTATAGTATAATGTGTAACTATTTTAAAAAATCAACATGACTCAATATATTTTTCAGACCAAATCAAGTAAAGTGGCATTTAATGATAGCCAGTTGTCATAGACGAAGTGGAAATTATAACCAAGCCTTGGAAACATATAAATTTATACACAGAAAATTCCCAGATAACGTAGAATGTAAGTTGTAAATTATTACAAATTGTTTATTGTGTTAATAAGGTTGAACTGTAAGATTAGATAACAACAAACCAAAAAATGGGTTAATTTTAAAGATATTTAACTAAACTAAATCATGATGAAAGGTTACTTGAATCATCGCTCTCTAGTCAGCTTCCTGGAACTAACTAGGACTGGTAATATACAAGGAAATACGGTTGTCACTCTAGAAGGGCTTGAACCCACAATCACTGGGTTTAGAGGCAGTTACTTTAGCCACTAGGCAATCACTATCCACCAATGGATTGTGTGTCTATGGACACCAACTAAGCACAAGTTCATGTACCAGTTTGGAAGTTTGTACTGATGCCAATGTCAAAAAATTTCTAATTTTTACTTTTTCTACATAATGAATCTTTAACATTAAATTGTAATGCTTTTCATGGTGAACTGAAAAACTGTCTACAATAATCTAAATCCAGACACTGGTAAATCTGTGTAATGGCCATGTCCTTTGAATCTGGAACACTCAGCCTTGTCCTTTGAATCTGGAAAACTCCAATAAATGGCCATGACCTTTGAATTTGGAACACTCCAATAATAGGTAAAAGGATTTCAAATCAGAATACGTGTACATGTATTAACATTCAGAAGGATTCAGTATAAACCCTAGTCAGGTTGTATCTATATGCAGCCTGGTCTGGCTCTTTACTGAAGCCAAATGTCTATTATCTGTACAAGTGCTCAAAGAGTAGACCCTTAATCTGCTGAATCTGTGTAATGGTTTTGACCTGCTTTCAATCTCGAACAGCTCGTTTGAAAATAATTGGATTTAAAGTTAATATTCACAAAATGTGAGCTTCCAAATGTATAGAGCCTGAGTCAAAGATGTTCAGAACAGGTCTGGCTGTTTACTGGTGGCAAATGCTAATCACTGTCAGTTCCAGTAGGTTTGGGGTTATAGCTGCATGCCTCTAGATGAGCCAAAATAAGTCGAGAAAATGTTACTTGAGAAAATTTTACTGAGATTTTAAGAAAAGTAAACTATTCAAGATTTAAGTTATAATTTACATGTTATTTGCGATTAATGACCGATTTTGCAGTATTTAAACACCACATTTTTACTGTGAGACTAATGCAGTAAGGGCAATTTTGTATGTTTTGACCTATTTTTTTTGGTAATTTACATGAATTGTAAGCACACTTTGCACTTTGCAAAATTTAAATACTTTTTCAAAATTTTCATGAAATCTAAATAAATCTTCATTCATTATTTATCAACAGGTCTTAAGTTCCTTGTACGTATATGTTCGGACCTTGGATTGAAAGAAGCTCAAGAATATGCCACAAAATTGAAGAAAGCCGAGAAAGCTAAAGAGTTGAAGGACCAGCGTGCCAGTAGTGGTACTCGGCGTGGATCTGGACGCAGAAGAGAAGGAAGTGCTGAAGCCGGTAACTAAACTTACAAATATGTTGTTTTGTGTAAATTCATCAAGATATTGTACTTTCAAAACATTCCCCCTAAATTTTTCAAGTGCCCTTGCACATACTGTCTGGTTTTTTGTTCAATAATTTTTAGTGGAAATATGGCCTTTTGTTGTTTTTCTTTCCTCCATTTATGTTTTAGCAATACATATACTTTTTGTGCACAAATCTTATTGCATATTTTAAAGGATTTCAACTGCCTAGTATCTTCTTCAAGTACAATGGAGCATATTGTCAGTGTTTTGTAATTCAGTCTTCTAGGGAAAGCCTAGTTTTCTGAGAATATTGTCACTACTTATGTTGCGTTTGTTTATCAATTCTGCAAATTTTATTTGATTGTTATAAAAAAATCGTACATAGACACAGTGCAATTAAGATGTTTTATCAATTTTACTTGTTCATCTCTTCACACATATTTCACAACTGGCTATTGAATGGTCTTCACTGATACAGTGGTAATCCAGGATTTGTAATAATAAAAATACCTTACCTTTATTAATCTCTTAAACAGTGATGAACTGTAGCATATACCATGAAACATGACCATTAAAGTTCATATCTTATCTGCAGTGCTTATAGGTGGCGCTATGAATGCAAATTCGCACATTCTCAGATGAGGAAGGAATGATCATTGAAGTGTTAGTATAAATATTTTAAGGAAACGTTCATTTTTATCTTTCAATCATTTGTAAAATCTAAATCACATTAAAATGCAATCATTATTATGGCAATCAGAAATTTAAATTAAAAAAAATTGTTTTAAATGTTTAGATCGTGAAACAAGTGCTGGTACGAGAGGAGCAGGTAAACGAGGGGCCGCCAGAAGACGACCAAATCTCGACGATGCAGATGAAGAGTCATTCCAACCACGTAAACAGGAAGTTGATTCAAATTACGTTGATCCTCTTGGACCTCAAATGGAAAGACCAAAAACGGCTGCAAAGAGACACAACCTGGATGATGAGTTTGCCGATGAAGAACTAGGCGATGATCTTTTACCAGAATAAACTCACTCATTTATAGCCGACTCATTATGTTCGGGAAAAAAAATCAGATCTGACTCATTTTAACATAACATTTGAAAAAAAAACAACCCTAGATCTGATCTAATGTATGCAAAAGATTTTGTTTTCTCAAAACTTTTTCAATAGATAATCTTACTTTCTTCTATTCAGCAGATTATGTTACACTTTACATGTGAAATAGACCTTTTGTGTGATCTTGTACCTTTTCAATAACTTTTTCATGTAATATGACATCTTTTTCTTTTACATAATTATCTTGAGAAATAAAAGTTTGACAAATATAAGAAAATTTGCTGTTTAGATTTATAGAAATTGTGAGTCTGTAAATTATTCAGATAATGTTTTTCATATCTGTAGGATTACACTATTTGAGGAATTTTATGTGATCTTTTCAATTAAAATTATATCACTTTAAACTTGACAAATATAAGACTGACAAATGGATAAACTTGAACCGTCTCCCAAAAAATACAACTGGCCAAATCTTAACTGTTTTTTGAAATTGTATAGACCTGTGATCACAAGCTCAAAAACATACGAAAAAAGTTTTCTCGTTAATTCCTTTATGTACATATCAAAGACTTATTTATTGTTTATCATTTAATTCCGTCCAGTTACATGTTACTGATTATATTTTGTACATATTTGTTATATTAATGCTTAATTAGTTAAAGGTATTTTCGAAAAGATTATATTTATAAGATTCTGTGAAGTTTTTTGTATACTATATAATGGGGGAAAATGTTTCATTCAGTAATTTAGCTAAAAATTTATAAAAGCTTTTTAGCCATTGATTTTGGCAAAAGCTTGATCTTTCACAATGCTCGCTATTTATATGTATTTCTGCTAATGAAGTATAGGAAAGTATGTTTAAATCAATTAACAGCAGTTTTAAAATTTCATTTATAGTAAAAAAAAAAGAGAACTTTTTGATGATAGATATTAGTAGATACATTATCTATAAAAAATAATGTTTGGTTGTTTAAAAGTGTATAAAGCTATATACATGTATATCTGCTGCCTGTAGTTTTCAGAATTATTGTTTGAATTCTAAAATAAAAATACTGCAAAATGAGTCATTAAATGCACATAACTTGTAAATAATTACTTAAATCTTTTTAATTTCCTTGAAATCATAGTACATTTTTTTCTCAAGATTTTTTTCCTTGAAATATTTTGGCTCATTTGAAGGAATGCAGCTTTAATTCCATTTTTCAGTAGTGTTGACAATTATTCATTTCTGTAAAATAAATCTTTTATTTGTAAAAATGTACCACAAATTTTTAAACGTGTTTTGGGGTTCCCGGAAGGGGTTAATATTCTTCAATTTTAATGATTTTCTTTTCATCTTTTTTTATTTTTTCATCATCCCTTTAAATTTTTTGCAGAAAAGGTGTTTCATATAACAAGAAGTTCCCTGGTAGCCCACCCACACTTGCCAAATTCTTATTTTTGGTTTTATACAGAAATTTATTTTTTAAATCATAAGCTAAAGCTTATAGACACCACTTTCGTTTCCGTCCTGGCCCCAAACCCAGTCCCTAAAGAAAATAAAGGGAAATTTTTTCTTCCCTTAAAAAGGAAAAAACCCCTTGCCCCTACGGGGGTTTAAAACCCATGAAACTAGGATCATATTTTTTAATTCAATTTTAAAGAAAAAGGGGCAAACTCTGGCCCCCCCAAATATATAGATGATCACGTGAAAAAAATGGTGAATTTTAAAACCCATTTTCCCTTTTTAGAATTTTTTTAGAAAATTCCAACTTTCATGAAAAAACAAACCCAGTGTGATGCCTAAGCGGGGTCGAGTAAGTAATTTCCAATTGTTTGAATAGAAAAGCCCCAAAATAATTTTTCGCATAAACCCAGAAAAATGTCCTATGATTAAAGTTTAAGACAGGGGACTTTGGCCCTTTCTCCATAAAAAAAGGGGTTTAACACAACATGATAAAGGTCATTGATATTTTGGTCATCCCCATGTAATATGCAATGTCATTTCAAGGAATTTAATCCGAATTTTCAACCTTTTTTCCAAGGAGAAAATCAGTTTAGATGTTTTATCTTTTCATCGATTTTACTGTGATGTGGTCCATGCCAGGTGAAAAAATGTCTGAACAAACTTTGATCCTAGGTACTTCATAACATTTGGCAAAACTATTGGAGATGACATTCTTTTGGGATGGCAAAAAAATAAAGTAAATAAAGAAATTTGATATTCACAGTACTTTTCTCCTTCACATAAATTTTATTGTCTTGTATTTAGTAGGTAGTTTGTGTGTCAAATATTCCAAGTTGAACAAAAATCCCCAGTGCCTATATAGCACTAAATGGACCCAAATAAAAATTACCATCACGTCCCAAAGAAGTAATTTTGAATTGTATGTAAAAAGTGGTAAAAAACTTCCCCCTTTTGCACGTGTATTCAAAATTAAACAAAGAAAAATTTAATTTTTTAAACCAAAAAAAGTAAACCCATACTTTCAGCCCGTCCCGATTTACCCCCAAAATATACCTTATAATTTTTTAAAAGGACTTGTTATTTTTTAAAATGGACCCAAAACCCTTATTTTTAGGGAAAACCCTTTTAAAAAAAGTACTGGGCTGAAAAAGTGCCCTAGTGCAGGGGCCAAAGATCTGATAGCTTTAACTTTTTTAAATCCTTTTTATGGGAAAACCCGGTTTCCACCAGCAGGCTTAGAGAACATATCGACTGCTTGGTGCGAAAGTGTGATAACTCCATCTTTATGTCATATGGGTTACAACCTTTTTGCACTAAGCCACTGACATAGTAACAAACAGTCTTATGATTTCATTTCTTGAAACTAATTCATATTGTCGGCACATACCACCTGCTTAGGATCACTTCAGACATTCAATATTTGTAAATGTCGTACATCGATAAATAAAAGACAAACACAAAATATGACCGATATAATGGTTTTATTTTATCTGGCATTTAGAAAAAAGTTCGGAGCTATATCTCCCTACAGTGTTTTGTTGTCTAGCAGTCTATGAAATGGTCCTCAAAGGTCAAATATGGGAAACAAACAAAGAATAGAACAAGAGCTGTCCGTAAGACAGCGCGCTCGACTTTTTTAGTGCTTGCCTATAATACAAAACATTGACAGTTAAGGGCCATAATTCAAATAAAATCTTTGACAGAATTACCTTCTCCTGGACATGTTTGGGAATCATGATTGTAAACAAGTATTCCAACTTTCAAATTAATATCTCAAACAGTTCAGTCAAAAAGTGGACTGGTACTAAAAAACTTAACCAAGATTCTAAGTCGATAAAAGGCCTTAATTTTTAAAACAAATCCTTGACAGAGTTACCTTCTCTTGCGTACAGATGGGGGTAATGATGTGAAATAGCATTAAAAGTTTCAAAGCAATATCTCAAAGGGTTAAGGCAATAAGTGGATTTTACCCATATTCAATGTATTTTCTAAGTCAAAAAAGGGGCATAATTCTGTCAAAAACCTTGACAGAGTTATGTCCTCTTGTCTGTTGATGAAGGTCGTGATGGTAAACAAGTATGGTCAGTTTCAAAGCAAACCTCCAATGGTTTTGAAATAAAGTGAGGTGGTACAAAAAACTTAACCAAGATTCTAAGTCGATAAAAGGCCTTAATTTTTAAAACAAATCCTTGACAGAGTTACCTTCTCTTGCGTACAGATGGGGTAATGATGTGAAATTAGCATTAAAAGTTTCAAAGCAATATCTCAAAGGGTTAAGGCAATAAGTGGATTTTACCCATATTCAATGTATTTTCTAAGTCAAAAAGGGGCATAATTCTGTCAAAAACCTTGACAGAGTTATGTCCTCTTGTCTGTTGATGAAGGTTATGATGGTAAACAAGTATGGTCAGTTTCAAAGCAATACCTCCAATGGTTTTGAAATAAAGTGAGGTGGTACAAAAAACTTAACCAAGCTCAATACACTTTTCTAAGTCAAAAAAGGGCCATAATTCTGTCAAAAACCTTGACAGAGTTATGTACTCTTGTCTGTAGATGGAGGTTATGATGGTGAACAAGTATGGTAAGTTTCAAAGCCATACTTGTAATACTTCTGAAATAAAGTGGGGTGGTACGAAAAACTTAACCAAGGTGTGACGCCAACGCTAACGCCGACGCCGACGCCGGGGCGAGTAGGATAGCTCCCCTTTTCATAGAAAAGTCGAGCTAAAAATCAGCGATGAGTTAACATAATCTACATATGATGATAACAGTAAATTTCATTTAATGAAATAACTTTACAGTAGAAACAGATAGGCTCTAACTATTAGGTAAAATTTCTTATAACAATAAGGCACTTTTTAAATAATCTATTTATACTTTAACTGGCTTTTTTTTCCTAACCATGTTAGATTTTGAGGTAAAACTAGATTAACTTCACCTGACCAATGAAATTACAGATTCGTCAATGATTTTTTTATGATAAAACTTCTTGATTTGAAAAGTAGAACAATTATTTCCTTGAGTAATAAAAAGAAAAGGACACAAATATAAGACATATACTTCCGCTCGAGGGTTAAAAATGATATGTTATAGTACTTCTTAAATAATAAATAAATACTATACAGTACAAAAGTTTTTCCCATTCTTTAGATAGCTGTATAAATATTCTGTGTAATATTATAATTGGTCTTGTACTAAAAAGTGGTTCTATATCCAAAATACTGTGTTAATAAAATATTAATTTTCCATATACAGTTTTTTACTGTGTATTGAAACCTAGATTATTATAAAACAAGTCTATGAGATTTCGATGAAATACAATTTTTACCGGTTTTTTTTCCTCTTTATGACTCAATGAATGAAAGCTTATGTAACTAAAAAAATATTGCATTTTTTTTTACTTTTATTTTTGAACATGATTATCAACATGATATTTTATTGTTTTTAACTTCTCTGTACAAAATAGATGACAAATTCAATTTTAATTTGCAGTCCAAATTCTTACAGAATTTTTCATCATAAATCCAAGTCAAATTGTATCCTTCTTATAAATTCTCATTTTCTCTTTATATTCGATACTTAAAATCTTGTATAAAATAATATTTTCCAATGGATGAATGTGAAAATGTAACAACAAACAATGTAGAACAATAAAACACAATTAATTACACAACCATTTCATGCATAGGTGTTTTTAAACTGCGACAATGAGGGAGATAATATAGGCCTCTGTAATGTATTTCTTTTTATATCAAATATCAATTTCTTGTAAAAATATTTATCTTAAAATATGTACATAGACAAACATAACAACAACTGATCGGTGATATGTTATGATACTTTTATATAATATATATATATATGAAAACCATAAAAATCTATTCAACGTTACACATTTATGCACGTTTTGTTTCAAATGACGTTAACAGATACAGGCAAGTGACAAGTTGATCAACAAACAAGTCGCTCACTCCTGCGTAACGTTCGAAACAGAAATACGTAAAAAGTCAGACAACACCAGAACAAACAGAAAAAAAAATCCTAGAAATAATATAAAAGTACAGCATAGAGAAAAATGCAAGCAACCAAAATATATAGATATTCATAATCTGCTAATTAATTAATTGATAAGATAATTATTTAATTTATATAATAGTAATTTTCAATAGATATTCACTCAATTTTCTGTTTTTTTAAATCTATTAATTTTTTTTCAAGTGGAATTAACGAAATTTCAGCAACAAAAAAATCTCTGTGTTCCACAATTGTTAGTACAGAGTCTAGAATGTGCCTTGGTTTTGCGTGTTTTTTTTATTAGTTCAATTTTAAAATCCTATCAAATTTATACCAAAGATGTACAGTTTTAATACAAGATAAAAACGTTACATACTGAAAACAAGTCTGCTGACAAGGTGCTCGCTGACAATTAAAATAATGACAATAGATTTTATTAGCATTAAACATCTTTTTTGTCAATTGCAAATGAACTATAATTAAGGTTCAGAAAAAGTCAAAACTAATATCATAGGAGAGAGGCAGCAGAGTCTTAGTTTCCAAGAAAAAGCAGTTTTGGGCCAGATGCACTTTCTATTGCACCTGGCCCACGGATATTAAATAATCACAAATTTGTTGAATAAACATGAGAATTTTCGCCTAAAATGCTACTATATAATACATACTACAGTTTTTAAATATCTAATAAGGTTTTAAGAGATGGGAAGAAAAAAATCACTATCATCAAACAGTAACTATTTTGATGTGAGATAACGAAAAAAAAATTGTTTAACAACCCAGTACAAGTATCACAATTATGATGATAATAATGTGGAATGCAGTATAATACATGTAGAAAATACATAGTTACATACAAATGTACATATCATGTAAAAAAATATATACTATTTACATAATAAATGCTAACTATCTGACAAAAGACGAGACCTGCTGCATAAATTACGTGCGCCATGATGTTTTTCCCTTTTTTGTTATTGATTATTGCTTTGTATCAGCCATTGTAAACGTTTACGCATTTATACATACTCTATATTAAGTTTTACACGCATATTTAAATATCGAAACAAATCTCTGAATATCACATAGCGGTTGTTCACAACTCATTCCATAATAAAATGTTAAGCACAACCAAGAGTTTCATTATCCGTAAAATCTTGTCCATTAAAATTTGTGAGAGTACGTAAAATTCCCCGTCACTCTCGGACACAACACGAAATGTTCTCATAATTCACCCCTCTGAACACAATTGTAAAGCACTTATTCTGCCAGTGCTTCTCTATATTTGCTTTCATTATTTACACCTTGATGTTAGTTCAAGGTAACCGAGATTTTACTTGCATATCTTCTTAATATTCATTTTAATTCATAATGTGGAGTTAGATTCACTGCCCGTTATATAGTAGCTGAGATTCAATACGTCTCTGGCTTGTCGATGCTTTTGGTTTCTCCTTCGGAGTATGCTCCCCCGCTTCTTGAGCAAAGAATTTCATCTTGTCTCTGAACGATAATCTATCAGCATTTTGTTTATTTTTGTTCGCCATTTTTGCTTCGATTCTAGATCTCGGATCGCGATATATTTCCTGCGAACCAATCACCGTCGGTGTATTTTCTTGAGTTCTATATTTGATATCATTATTGTTTACAGTGGGTGACGGCACAGAACTGACTGGCACTGACTGTGACTGAGAATAGTTTGTACGTGACATACTTTGCGACTCCGGTGGTGTGTACGCCCTCTGAAATGGCTGATATGATGAATTATGTGCGGGGCTTCCTTGCCCCATTTCTAAATTCACTTGTGGGTTAAATGATACAGATTTTTTCGAGGGCATATTGTCCTGACCTCCGTATGGAGGATTGGTGTGATAACCACCGTTATACCTATCCATGTTATCATCACGTGCGTTCATGTTTCTTCCTGTATTGTACGAAGACTGTCTCTCTGGTGGGGGCGGACCACCATACTGACCTTGATTATAATGATCTGGCACAGTTTTTGGAGAACCCTGAGGCGGCAAGTTTTCGTATTGTGAATAATATTGATTTTGCTGATAAGCTAGGGCCTCTAATCGTTTTTTCTCCTCCGCAACTCTGATTTCCCGTTCCTCTTCACGTCTACGACGCTCCTGCTCAGCAAGTTGTTGCCGCTGGTACTCCTCCTCTTGTTTACGTATTTCTTCCCGAGCTCGGGCCTCCTCAGCCTCTTTCTGAGCCTGAATTTCTTTCTGTCTCTGTCTCTCCTAAAACATTATAAACCTTTCATTATCAAATAACACAGGTTGAAATATAATAGCAACACAATATTTACAATGTCACATGAAATAAATATCAACAATGTAAGAATTTGATTTCTTTACAACTTAAAACCATGTATGAAGATGCACTTTACGATAAATATGAAACCTCTGTAATAGAAGGCATTCAATATTCAAACATATGTTTTCTATGTCATCAATATCTAGAACACATTGTGTTTTTGTCCGTTTTGTTTTATTCCTTGTTGTTGTATTTTGCAACCTCGGAAAATATACCATACTTGATATAATTATCATCTTATCACATGACTAGAGATCACTAAACCTAAAATATCAACAAAATTACAAATAAATTACCATTTCTTTTCTTCGTTCCTCTTCCTGTCTTTTCTTCTCTCGTAATTTTTCCTCCTCTAGTCTCTGTTGACGTAAATTTTCCTCAATCTCTCGACGGTGTTGTTCACGAGCCTCCTGATAATTGTAATATAAAGTTGTAATATAAAGTTGTAATATAAAACATAGATACTTAAATATTAATAATTTGTCACTACTTCTTAATTAAACCTTTTTAACATCTATATTTTGCTTTTTCTGAACATATTTATTTTCTATTTTTTTACCCTTTCTAAACATCTTTATTTCTGTATTTTTTACTTTTTTGAACATGTTTATTTCTTCTTTTTTAATTTTTAACTATTTTTAAACATGTTTATTTTGATAATAAAATCCCTTAATTTTTTAATGGACTGTTCCCAGTTCCAAAGCATGCCAAAACAGCAACACAAATTCATGTTAAGATTTTATATTTCAAACAAATACCTTTTGTTTTCTAAAATATTCTTCTTGTTCCCGCTGTTGTTTTTCCATGCGTCGTTGTTGTCGTTGTTTAGTATCCTCGCGTTCCCTCTCAAACATCTCAATACGTCGTTCTAACCTGTAAACATAACATGCCGTACTTAAGATAATTATACATGTACATAAACAATATCAGTTTAAATCAAACCTATACAATTTCTCATGTAATCAAACTAACTTTTTTTTTTAAATATCACAATGCATTTGATAAAACTCAGCTCATTGCTCAGAGTTTCACAGGTAAGATTTTATTTCATTTGGAAGCCAGCATCCCGAACAAATAGAAGCCCCCTGCCCCACCCACCAACAACCCACAAGGGCCACCCTAGGAACTTAACTTCACAGTATCAATATATAGCTTTTATGCAACATGCTAAAGTAAATGTGGCATTGTGTGTGCAATTTTAATAAATCAGTGACATTTTGTGCTCCATCTATACATTTAATTTATAAAATTTCATAGTAAACTTGTTTCTGCATGGCAGTAGGCTTTGTGCAGCAAATGAATAAAATTTAAACTCCCTTCGAGCCCTTTTAAAAAGCAGCAAAAATTTCACCCATACACATAAATGTAAACATTTTCTGGCAGTTAATGTGATAAAATTACAAATGAAAATGTAATACAAAATTAATATGAAATGTATCACTTTTAACCATATATGTAAATAATTTCAACAAAGTTAAAATTTCCCTTGTAAAATGTGAACATTTATCCCAAAACCGTATATATGTGAAAATTTCTAGTGTGAAAAATTTTCTTTTATATATAAGAAAATTTTTACTACTAGAATTCTAAAATACAGATCTTGTCTAGTGCACTATTACTACCTTTTTGTCCTTAGTGAATCCAAGACTGCTCTATATCAGTCACCATAAGAGCCGCGTCACGACAAAACCAACATAATGGGTTTGCGACCAGCATGGATCCAGACCAGCCTGCTCATCCGCGCAGTCTGATCAGGATCCATGCTGTTCGCTTACAAACCCTATTACAAGTAGAGAAACTGATAGCGAATAGCATGGATCCTGATCAGTCTGCGCGGATGCGCAGGCTGGTCTGGTTCCATGCTGGTCGCAAACGCACTATGTTGGTTTTGTCATGACACGGCTCATAACACTTTTAACGAAATAGGGTAACTTGAATTAATAATCAACTTGTATCAGTGAGAACTAAGTATCCCTCTTGATTTGACCAGGCACCCCTAATTACAAATCCAATAAAACCGAATTTTGAACTTGTCTGCAATTATTATTAGGAATCATTTTAAATTTGATCAGGCACCCTAATTACAAATCCAAATTAATAAAATTTTGAACTTGTCTAAGATATTATTAATGAATCATTTGAGCTAAGATTCTGAAAAGGTTGGACACATCTTGAGCAATGAAAACAGAAAAAAAAAAATACATGAAAATTGTAGACATGATTTGATGACTCAATAATCAGTAAAATATAACAGCACAGAGATGAGTGTAGGGCAGTTGTTTTTTTTCCACACAAAACTTGATATGAAGATTTATTCAATCAACCCTTTCACTGCCTAAAATTTATCAACTGTTCTGTAAGTATGACTGACAACAGATAGCAAGCCCTCTACCCTTAAAGCTCATCATTGAGCATTCATTTTCATAATACCTATCAGAAAAAAATAATAATAAGAAGACAGAATTCTATCACAAATGTGACACCCATCTACTGCATGCAATATTCTTTCTAAAATCATCTTTCTAAGAAAGCAATCTTCAAAAAGCTTCTAAGCCAATTCTTATTATGAAACCCCCATAAAGCAGAATTTTAAATAATACCATTATTTAATGTCAAAAATTCTACTCTCAATAAGAATATTAACCCTTACCCTGATCACAGGACATTTAATCAATATATCAGCCCTTATCACTATAAAAAATAATACTTTTATAGAGATAAGGCTGTAACTTTAATACACATACATTTTGTGATTTATTGATTAAATATCAAGTTCCAGTGCGTTGATGGTACTGAAAGTGTTCATTCTTTTGCCACCAATATAAAAGCCAGACAAGTTGGCACTATACTGTTGGCTGACTTACTTCTAAATTTTTTATCTTAACATCCCTTAAATTGATCATGGACAGTTCCAAAAATGTAAGTTGGACAAGTCCATTTCAGAAATTCAGCAGGTTAAGGGTTAATTATAGCAAGAATTTTAGGTAACCAGATATATTCTAAAAATATCCTCAATTTAATCATGAATATTACTCTGAAATCAATGAAAATGGAGAAGAAGAAAAAACAACATGACAATCAAGTGATGAAACTTGTGCTATTCTACGGCAACATCTAAACTTAAAAAAAATCTATAAAGAAAAACATGATCCCCAGTTCCCAGTGCCTGACTGCAATGCATTGCAAGAGTACTATACCCTTGTGAAACATTCTTCACTGATACACTGGGAGCTTCCACTTCAGGTTTCTCAGCAATAGGCGGTGGCTGCTTATTTTTCAAAATTCCCCTGAATTATACATGAGCATTGTTTCGCTTATCTTCCCTTTATTCGTTATTCTACCCCTAGATATTATCATCTATTTTACCACAAATCACATTATAAGAATCATTATTCCATATAATAGTTCATGCTTTAGCTTTAAAAAAATATCCCGTGCTTTTTGAAAAAAAGATATCACCCTAAAAATATCAAATACAGGAACATACTAATTTTAAAGTGACATTATTCCCCAATTTTGTCCATTGTTGAGCTCAGTAGACTTACTATGGAAATAAGAATATTTAGCATTTTCCTAGCTAATCTGGGGATGGGCATAATGTCACTTTAAATTAACACCAAATTCAAATTATTTCGGCAAATATTCGCACAAAAATATTTGATGTTTTAGTATCTTCTAAAAATTGCTCAACAATCTGACCAATTAATGCATTGTTACAATGAAAATGGGGTATTTCTTTGAGTTCATGTATAAATGCGCAGAGACTCGTATCATTAAGATAATTCACCTCTGCATTCGCTCTTTTTCTTTCTCCATATCCTCGTACTGACGTTTCTGCTCTAATTCCTGCATCTTCATCCGACTCTTCACAAGATCCTCTTGTAATCCCTGCACTGATATACGAGCACTTACCTGCACAAGAAAATCACAACATTTAGAACAGAACAGAAAGTTAATTCAGTGCAAATACATCACAATGACATTATGGACCTTTCCAGTGTTTACAGTTAAATGTAAATTGGCTAACTTGTTACCAATTGCTACACTGAGATAATACATAGTCACTGGTTGACCTGGTTTGCACAAAAGAACACATGGTTATGTTTGTGATACTGTTTGTGAGCAGCTGACCTAGCAATGAATGGAAAAGGTGTGACTAAATGCTCCGCTACGAAAAACCGGAAAGGTTCGTAGAAAGCAAACTATCACACTATACATTATTATTAAGCCAGAACTTGGAAACATAGTATATAAGCCTTTGTTAACAGTACAGTCTCAGGCCGGCCTGCACTTCTGTGCAGTGTGACAAGGCTCTATACTGTTGGCTGACTAACTTCAAAATAATGTTCATCTTCATATAACTAAAATTGATAACAGACAGTTACAATAATAAAAGTTGGACAAGTCTAAATTCAGTAAGTTAAGAGTTTAACTAATTATCATTTTGCAGTACCTTTTTCTTCATCTATTTAATATACAATGTAAATGGTATAATTTTACTGTAATTAAAATGGTATAATTTTACTGTAATTAAATAAAAAATGCACCATACTTTATTTCTAAAATTCCTCGTAATTCATTTATACTTTTATAGCTATCAAATAAATTTTTCCGGGTTTTGTAATGAATTATTTGTTAACTACGCAAAAGTTGCATTGATAATTCTACATCAATTTCAACATTAATATAATTATCAAAGTACAAACAAGCATTAAGTTGTGCAACTCCTACTTACAAATCTATCATCGTCGGAATCATCGTCTTCGTCTTTGTTCTGTACTTCTTGTAATCTCCTATTAAACTCTGCATCCAGTCTTAGTTTTCGTAAACGTTCTTCCTCTTGTGGTGTCCGATGTGGTCTAGACTCCAATTCAGCGATCTCCATCTCGCGTATACGATTCATTCCTTCTTCCTGTTCTTTGAGTTGCTTTTCTTTCTCCTCACGTTGCCATGGCGACAAAATTGTTTCGCGTTGATCTTTGATCTGGGTATGAATTGCGGGCCTAAGATTTGACTGCGTTTTTCTTGGATCATATGATTCGTACAAATTTTGTTGTTGTTGTTGATGTGGCTGTTGGGCAGATGGACTGTGCTCCATACTTCTGTTTGGATAGTTAATATTTTGGTAGTCATGGTTAGGCTGATACCCAGCTGACTGTACTGGCAATGACTGTGGCTGATGAATTTGGAAACCAGCTGAATGTGGAGGCTGATATCCGGTCGGATGGTGGGGCTGGTACCCAGAACTCATTGGAGGCTGGTAACCAGCAGAATTGGGTGGAAGTGACTGGTTCCCAGGTTGAGTTGCAGACCTTGGGTCACGCATTATTGATGTAGTGGAAAATGGCTGATTTCTGCTATTCTGTGGAGGAAGATTGCTATAACTTGGGTCAGAGGGAGGCTGTTGTAAAAGTCTGTTCTGTTCTTCACGTATTTTTTGTTCAAGTCTGTAATCCATAGCTGGTGGTGGAGGCAGGGGAGGTAATTCTTCATCTTGCAATTCATCCATTGACGGTGGTGGCGGCAGTTCTGGAGGAATTTCGTGCATGTTACTTGACATATTTGGGCTCTTGTGCATATCACTTCCCCCTGGGGAATGCTTATTTCTAAAATCTGCTCGACCATCATGGAAGCTTGTATTTTGGTAATGACTCTGAGAGTTGGGTGAAGTGTTAAAACTCTGTGATGCCTGGGGATACACTGGTTTATCTCTAAGCTGTGGGTTGTAGAAATGAGGTTGAGTTTGTCTGTTATCTATGTCTGATCTTGGAATCTCTGTAGGATGTACCATTGGCTGATTTGGTTTTGGTGCCACTGACGGTTTTGGTGCTGTCATTGGCTTAGACTTTTCTTCTTCCGGTTGCCTTAGCTGCTGGAATGGAGGCGTTGGTTCTTGTTGCCTTGGTAACGTATTTTCGTAAAAGTTTGGCTGTTTCGACTGGTTGCCCATGTCCATCTTTCTAATCTCACCTTGATTTGCATAATTAGGTTGCGGTCTAATATTGCTATAGTTAGGTACTCTATTTTCGAAACTGTCATGAGGAGACCCTTGGCCATCCTGCCAATTTCTCAATCTCTCTTGACTGATCTCCTCTGACTTTGGACGTCCGTTCCTTAACTCTGGCCTATCATGAGGAGCAATAAACTGTGATTGTGGTCTTTCAAAATTCTGTGCAGTTCTTGCTGGTGATTGGTGCATAGGTGGACGATTGTATTGCGTTCTGGGCGATGGTTGTTGACTCGTATTTGGATATCCTCTATTCTGATCCCTAATTCTTGGGTCAATAGGTTGATTTTCGTAATCGTGACTTCTTGAATCCTCCAGTGAATGAGGCTGATTATAATAGTCAGGGTTCTGATTGCGCTGTAACGCACTTACACTCTGTGCTGGCCGCATCACTCCTGGATCATGTCGGCCATCGAAAGAATTGTCAATGTGAAGGTTTGGAATAGATTTTGATTTATCCATCATATCACGATTATCACCACGTCTGTTGTGGTGACCGTGCGGATGCGGTGCCTGGTGACCAGGTGCTTGCACATGTAACCTTTCAGCAGCAGACATTGGTTGATCACCTAAAATAAAGTTACAAAATATTAAATTACAATTATGAAAATTCACATCATTTCCAAAGCATTGATTTTAAATATTCTTGAATAAAAACAGTTCCACAAAGAATACTTGTTCAAACCATTTATCCAAGAAGTTTAATGCAAAGCATTTTATATGAAAACAAATATAAGAAAGTACAATATGAAGACATTTTGTTTCATATTTAAGTAAAATAGAAATTTGTTCTGGAAAATACAAATTTTACATGAAAAGCAAATAGGTGTCCATATGGAATGATTTTTTTAAGTAAACTTTTCAATCATCACTGCACACAGATACAACTTACTGTTTGAACACATTTCACAATCATTCAATTTCTTATTTGATTTCAACAGATCATTATTATTATTGTTATCTTTTCTAGCAAGCCAACTTCTCATAAGCTCAGAGTCGCTTTTTGACTGCTGGCTTGACGAGGGGTAACACGTCCCTGGCTCAGATCGACTTGAACTTAAACCACTTTCAAAAACATCATCCTCTCCGCCGCCATCCTCAGCAGATACGAGCTCAATTAACGAAGGTGTGCTAGTTTTTCGTGGGTAACTGTATAAGGTTCCACGACTAAAGTAACTCGCCAGTGATAGAGACCTATGAAAATTCTTCATTCCAAAGTACTCCCCCTTAGGTGTTAATTTTTCAGCTTTTGCGCGGTAATCTCGTAATTCACAGGCTTCCACTTTCTGTTTCAATACTTTAATAGGGACCTGAACTTTTAACTTTTCTATTTCTTTTCTTGCTTGATAATTGGGTGGAAGTTTACGTCCCGACCTGTAGCCTGGAATAGTGTACTCAACCGAGACCAGTTTGTCCCGCTTCTCGACTGTTTCAACCATTTCTGGAACAATGCCTGTATGCCATGTATTACGTCTCTCTCGCTTAAAAGACGATCTCTTTCGCCTTGATTTGTGGCGAGCTGAAACCAATACATGAGATCGCTAGATAAGTATTTAATACTCGGAAATAATGTTATGTAAGTTATAGTGATTGCTAGTGTAGTGGATGACAGTATCAGAAAATTTCATGTAAGCTTCAATGGTATACCTTGACCTCAAACTTTACCTCAAGAAAGTTTAGGTGTGACCTAACCCAAGGCTTAATAACCATGAAACTGAATAGGCCAAAAACATATCTGTCATATTCCACTGTAACAAGCACTATAACTATCCTATTGTGCAGTGCCTTTTAGAAACCCCTTGTAAATAACGAGGTTATTTTCAGTCAGATACATACTGTTGAGAGCTGGAGAAGATCTACTATCAGGGCCACGAAGACCTTGACCTCTCATATCACGAGGCAGTGTACCTTTCTGCATGCCTGGTCTACGATCATTTTCTGGCATGCCATTGTAGGGAGGTGGGCCGTCCTCGCCAGGGCGCTGTTTACTAGGTGTCATAGGGGTCTTCTGAGGGGAAGCTGTAAGAAAAAAGCAACATTTTTAAAATACAAGCTTTGTGACGGACAAGGGACGGACGAACAGACGGACAATGGAGAAGTGATCTAGGCAACACAAAAAGGCCAGAAAAATATTTAAACTATTTTATTTCCAAATCTGCTTCAGTTAAGTAAATAACATCAATACATCTGCCCTGGAATGTCTCACTAACTTGAAAACTTTGGATACTGAAAATGCTTCGATAAAATATTCATTAAGATACATTAACAACAACTGTCGAGACAAGACAATGAATTCATCTGAATGAATGTTATGTTTAATGACAATAATCATGATCATATAATCAATTAAATACGGTGAACTTAGCTGACCTTACATCTACAGTAAAACCTCTGTAAAACAACACCTATTGGGAGACAACGATTTTGGTTGTTGCCGAGTTGATGCTCTAGATAGGTTTCATTTCTAGCGAAAGTCTTACTTAAGGAGGAAGTTATACAGTAACTGTTGTTTTAATGAGTATATTGCTATACATAGCGCTGATCCGCAAAGGTTACATTGTAATTATTACAGCAAGTTACTTGCATGAATCAACTTAAGTTTGATGGGGTTTTCTTTGTTGTTTTTCTGTTGTTGGTTTAACATCAAACCAACACTGACTATCCAGCTTTTTTATTGGATGAAAATTTTATGTGCAAGCACGGGTGGGCACATGAATAAACCAACCACCTTCCAAAAACTAATAAACTAACTGGATAACTTTCTCACACTAGAGTATCAGGAGTTCCTGGTAGAATGCTGATCAACAGCAACTCTTTATCTATATGACCACAGAGGCCAATTACTTAAATCATTCACAAGGTTGCAAAATTATAAAGCAAAATGCTATCTTTAACTTTTAATATATGCTGTAGACAGACTTTTATCAAACTGTCTTCCTTGCATCAAAAACACAACTTGCTAGACTAAACATGGAAACATCTAAACCATTAAATGTGTTTTGGTTACTATTGAGTTGTTGTCACTCACAAAATTTCATAGTTTCAAGTAAAGTGCAAATCATGTATATTTTGTTTGTACCAAATACATGCAACATCTTAATGTCATACACTGTCTACAGACAACATAAGTTCAGGTATACAACATTTCTATTGCATGATACTTCAACAAAAACATACATGCAAGATAACACTGGTCACACCTGCTGTTATATTCAGTTAATGCATTATTTCAAATTACAACAGATCTGTAACTATCATTCTTACACTAATTTACAAGGTTCAAGTTTGTTGCATCAACTGCATGCTTGTACCTCAGACATAATTTTGTCTAGTTTTTTATACCCATTTCAACATATATGGGTTATACCTTGGCAGTTGGTCAACCTAACTGGCTGTCCTGGATAACTAAGCGGTGTCCTGGATAACTAAGCGGAGTCTTGGATAACTAACCAGTGCCCTGGATAACTAACCAGTGTCCTGGATAACTAACCAGTGTCCTGGATAACTAACCAGTAATTACTAATTTCTAAGCATATGACCAAGGCATCAAGGTCCGAGATCAATTCTCACTGGGAAATTTTGCCTTGCCCAAAGATTAAAACCATTGACCCATTAATTACAAATCTTGTGGCTCAAATTTGTAACTTTTACATTAATATCTATTTTATTAATCATAACTAACAAGTGTATAACAGAGTCTTGCTAGAAAAAGTTCACAAACCTCGTTGCATGATGGGTGATGGTTGACTGAGGAGTGTGGCTAGGCCGTGGTAGATGGCACCTTGTTTAGCAACTTTTAATGTTACAGTATTACCAGTCCTAGTCATAAGCTCAGCCGCTCTGTAAATAAAACATGATATTATACAATACCATTTGAAAATATAAATAAATGAAAATGTATATCATACTGAATGAAAATATACAAAGAAGAGAAGAAAACTTTTGCAGCGCTGTAAATTAAACATATATACAATATTCATCAACACAAATAAAAAAGTTTATTTATATACTAAATGTAATTTATCAAAGGTATTTCATGTATATGATTGTTTCACTGAAATTTGTTTCAACAAAAATCTAAAATCTCTGACAAGGACCTTGATGTACAAAACTGTGACTATACTTATACCTAATGGCTAAACATTATTGTCACAATAACATGTTGTGTTTTGGATTCTGAACAATCTGTTGCCAATTTAACCAAAATGTTAAAATTAAGCCTGATCAGACAGTTTTATTTGTTTGTTTGATTTTACGCCTTTTCCCAACAGTATTTCAGTCATATAGGCGGGTAGTTTCCTAACCATCGTTCCTGGAGAGTTACACCAGTACTAGACTACCTTCCTCCGTGCTAAACTACCAAAGCATCTCCCGGGGATCGAACCCACTCCAGAGGTAACTGGATTAGAAGTCATCGACTCTAACCCCTCGACCACGGAGGCTGTATATCAGACTGAGTAAAAGTGTAAAAGGTCCTCTTGTATTCAAACGGATAACACTAATATAGACACTCGATAACTAAAAACATTTCAGAAGCCACATTCTATAATGATAATAGTTTGTACGTATAAGAGATAACAAAACTTACTTTTCTTGAGTTAATCCCACCAGACTTTTGCCATCTACTTCTAACAGCTGATCTCCTGCTTGTAGTCGCCCATCCTATAAATAGAAAATTACATTGTCATAAGAAAATTACATCATGTAAATAACATTGTTGAAATTTTCATCACACTTTGTAAACATAATTATGTACACTGGACACTGTACCAAAAACAAGGCATGCAATAAAATGCAACTTTTAATGGGTATAAATGAATTAAGCAATTCTAAAAAGTGAGTAAATTGAAAATAATAGGTCAATGCAGTGGTTTCAATACATTTTTACACAAAAACAAAAAAATTAACAGGAATATAGGCTAACAAACAAGTGAAAATTGTACAACCCTTATAATGTCCTCCCTGTAGGGTGGAGATTTTACCAGGTCTAAAAAGTCATAGCCCATGCTATTTTTGGAGAGAAGCTGGACTTTAAAGTTACAAATAACTGGTGTTATTCAATTTGTACCGTACCAATATTTAATTACTTTTTTGTACTTCCTATATTTGTTAACACTTGTAATAACTATATTTACAACACATGTATATAGATGGTGTTACTATTAATAGATTGAATATCTTCTGTATGATTCACTTATTTTGGTTAAGCCTTCCTTATTCAACACTGACTGATCTTCTTTATATGAATGTTATCAACAAAATATCACATGTTAAAACCTTCAACATAGAAGTCATACTGATTTAATACAAATCATTAAATTACTATTGCATCACATGATCTCACCTGTCAAAAACTTTCACTCAAACCCTTTTAGTAAATTAATCTTATTCCCTTTTTCCTCTTGTAAGCTAAGTATCCAAAATTTGAAGTTCAATAATTATAAAGTTCATCCAAAACAACCTCCGTTCTCAACGTGCACAACCCGTACAATAAAATGTTAATCATTTATCGACTTATCGCTACAAAATTCAATTACATATAGCGAAATTCCTTTTTTGAACAAAAGTCGTTCCTCTGAGTCAATATTTACACAGTTATAGATATAATCTTTAAATAGCATTAATATTACACAAGAAATACTCTTCATAAAAGAAGGGGGGTTTTGCTTCCAATTTTCAGCATTGTTTTGTGGTCAGGTAAAAGTGGCCTAATCTGTTTTTCAAGAACATGAACTACATGTTGATTACAAAAATGTGTGCATTCCATACATTCTTTATAGGTAAACAAGCCCATTTTCAGTTTTAACAAACATTTATAAAAAATTATTTCACAGAAAGTACATTATAAACAAGTTTATCCGTAATTTTAAAAGCAATGTTATCTTCACACCCAGCTATTGCTACAGTAACACCTGTACACAAAAACCATTATAAGGGAAACACAATTAAAATCATCAGATGATCTCTAAAGTAGAATGCAGTCAGTTATATGGTACAAAAGGACTATTGATACATTCTTTTATATGTTAAACTCTCATAAATGTTATAAGAAACTCATGGTACTTAACGCCTCCTGCGATCAGCGAATGTCAAAGTTCACTTCAGTCAAATATAAGTTCAAGGTCAAGATACCTGTGTTATAATATGTATTCATAATACATAATATGGCCTTTAGTGATAATTTTATAATGTATATAAAGTCATTATTAAGAAATGGACTTAAAAACAGGTTTCACTGTATCTTAAGTATTAACAATATATAATTTTGTATATTTAAAATATGTTTCTTGTTTTCAAAACTTAATTATCCAGCCAAATCTTTTTTGCACACAATAGACACATTTCCGCTTAATAAATCTTAATGTTTCAGACATATTCAACCGTATAAAATATAAAATGAAGAGGCGTTTGTAGAATAAAGTTATTTTTGTTTCTTTAATAAACATCATTTGAAGGGAAACACAGGAATAATTTTACAATATAACGAGCGGCAAATTACTTGTACTTGAAAAATATATTATTTCGCCCACTTGCCGTATCATAAATTACAATAACAAAATGCACACAATTATTTTGTAAAATTTGTTAAAATGAAGACAAATTTCTTCATTTCATTTTCTCGAAACTTAATTACTCACAAAACCATTTAAATTTACCACAACAATTATCTGCATACTTAATCAGAATTATCAAAATGCAATTTTTGTAACAAAAATTTAAATGAATTTACTTCTTTCTAAAACTTACAAATACAGGTAAAAACTACTGTTTAAATAAAAATCAAAATAAGGAAACTGAAAGTAAATTTTAATACACAGTGAAATGTAAGACTTTCAAACTTGAAATGAATATGATTTATTTATCTGGCCTTTAACTCGAAGTTTAATATATAACTGGATTGTTACATATCTTAAGTGCAATATAAATCTTAATTACTTAATTTTAAAGCACAGTACAATATAACAGAGACCCTATTTAGATCCCATATTCTATGTTCAACTCTTCAAATGTAACAAAAACTCAAGGCCGATTTTCTTCTTTCGTGCCAAATTGAAATTCTTTTGAATTCAAATTTGAAAATTTAATTATATCCGTTACCGAATGAGACTACAGGAAATCGTAGTACGTTTTATGTAAATTTCACTCGTGCGACAGTGCATGACCTCAACGTAATGACTGACAGGTGAGATCAAGTATGCGATTTGCATAATCAATACAAATCTCCGACATGATTAAAGGTAATTTCAAATCTTCACATGCACTTTTGTGTACGGTTTGATTTAATTTAGACATTGATGTGAGATTTAGTTTTCTCCCCATGCTTTCAAAATGAAGCCATATAAAAGGTACTGGGTATACAACTATATACTATACAGCATTGCTGTTCACAACAAAACAGGCATTATGGAACAAGTTTATTATTATTCATGAGAATGTAAAGGAAAAACAAATAATGATGCAATAATGGCCCGTCAAAAGCATGTGATTAAACTGACAATCTTTATCGCTCATTCTCTGAACACTTTTGTCTAGCTATCACCCTACTATCTGTTTATCAAATCATATCCTCATTGTTACAGATATCCATTTTATTTTAGTCTTTGGTATCTAAAACATTCCACTTTTTTAACCACAAAATAAACAGATTGAAGTATTCCTTCATTCAAACCTCAATAACAAAACCTTTTCAACCGTTGGAATTCCCTCTGGAACTGGTTGGGATGATGGTCAGTCCTCGCCACCAGTAACGAAAGATTTAAACAGCCTGGAATCAAACTCTTGATCGAATCATGCTTTCCCATACAGACTACCAGTAAAGGGTACAAGACCAGTGACCAAACATACATGATATATCCATGCTGAATGGCCATACCAGTTACAATTCACAGCTAAATTCTACTATTGTTAGCCAGGAACCCCTAAATTTAAGTCCATTAATGTAGGAAATAACTTTAATACAATAAAAGAATGGGTTTACAGTTGATAGTATGGGACATACTTTTTATAATTGTGATTTTAAATCACTTACAATAGCAGCGGCTCCTTCCGGTACAACAGACTTAATGTAAATCCCTCTCTCCCTCTGTCCGTCTCCCTGAAAATATACATTAAATACCATTCTTCAACTTCCTGTAAACTCTTCACAAAAGAGGTAGAAAATGACAACATTGCAATTCTCCAAAATGGAGGTAATATTCATGTGATTTTGCATTTTTATTGAATACATCATACAAAACATTTATCATGGTATTTGAACTGTGACAGTAGCATACTGTACAAATTGTATTCAATACCGCAACAAATCATCATCAACATTTTCAGTTCATTTCAAAACATATTTTCAGGCAAACAATAAATGCTATTGTTTAATAATAACAATCATATTTTGTATTATTACCCCTCACTATTTTTGTAAAGTTAATTTCTCATAGGCCAATGGGAGTTATTCTTACGCCTTCGGTAACATTAATTTCCCCTGGATAATTATTTTTACTGATATAAAACTATGTGTTATTTATATAATGATTTAGCTTCCTCAAAATATCACACAGTAATAAACCTATCTAAATATGGCACAACAAAATATACAAGTAATTCAAACAAAATCCGTAATTCATTCCAATTCATTTTACTTACCAATCAAATATAAGTAATATCCATACAGAATATATTATGGCAGTCCATTAATTAATCTCAACTCCTTGCTATTTGTTTATCAGCTATTCAAAGAAACTTTTTTGTTTTACATAATACACAAAATCATAAACCATAAACAAAATCATAAATTCGTAAATATCAATAGAAAACAATGACGTTTCAATTTTCCCCCAAGTATTAACTCCTACTTAAAACATTTAACATATTACACTTTGATTGCAATGGCAGCAATGAGGAAAAATTAAATGAATGTTTAAACAGGTAAACATTTATGGATTTACGCGTAATGTAAAAACTGCACTGCACAATAGGATTTCTATGACTCATAAAGTCATAATAATAAATCAAAACTTGAATATATTACATATACTACATTTAATTATTCTGCAGAAAAAACACCATGAAGTGAAATAATTTAAAGGTACAAAAACGCTTTTACCACATTTTCTGTATTCAACAGTTTTAGCATTTAACATATTTCCAGAAATTTTAAAATCAGTCTTAATTAAAACCTATGTATTTCAGACTGTTTGTGAGGAGCATTCCCAGCTTATTATAAGATTGCTCTCAGGTTCATTTCCTGGCATAAACCAGTACTGGTGCCACATAAGGAAACATGTAGAGCTTGACCTCACAAACCCAGGGTTAAGAGATCAATACCTTTACATAAGGCCATTTATCACCAGTGCCATTAAATGACATTGTAATGTTCAAACCCCAGCTATTATGTGATATAGTATAGTTCAAATTCCCAGCTATTATGTGATATTGAAGGGTTCAAATCCCCAACTGTTATGTGATAAAGTGTGTTCAAACCCTGAGCTGTTATATGATATAGTACAGTTAAAACCCCCAGCTATTAAGTGATAGAGTACAGTTCAAAACCCTAGCTATAATGTGATATAGTACAGTTTAAAACCCCAGCTTTTATGTGATATAGTACAGTTAAAACCCCCAGCTATTAAGTGATATAGTACAGTTAAAACCCCAGCTATTAAGTGATATAGTACAGTTAAAACCCCAGCTATTAAGTGATATAGTACAGTTAAAACCCCCAGCTATTAAGTGATATAGTACAGTTAAAAACCCCAGCTATTATGTGATATAGTATAGTTAAAACCCCCAGCTATTTAGTGATATAGTATAGTTAAAACCCCCAGCTATCATGTGATATAGTACAGTTAAAACCCCAGCTATTAAGTGATATAGTACAGTTAAAACCCCCAGCTATTAAGTGATATAGTACAGTTAAAACCCCAGCTATTAAGTGATATAGTACAGTTAAAACCCCAGCTATTATGTGATATAGTACAGTTTAAAACCCCAGCTATTATGTAATATAGTACAGTTTACAACCCCAGCTATTATGTGATATAGAACAGTTTTAAACCCCAGCTATTATGTGATATAATACAGTTTACAACCCAAGCTATTATGTGATATAGTACAGTTTTAAACCCCAGCTATTATGTGATATTGTACAGTTTTAAACCCCAGCTATTATGTGATATAGTACAGTTTAAAACCCCATCTATTATGCATTATAGTACAGTTTTAAACCCCAGCTATCATGTGATATAGTAGAGTTTAAAACCCCAGCTATTATGTGATATAGCACAGTTTAAAACCCCAGTATTACGTGATATAGTCGAGTTCAAATCCCCAGTTATAATGTAACATGGAAGGATTCGAACCCCCAGCTACAATTATTATGTGACATAGTATTTATAATACCCTGATATTCAAATATGTCAAAATTTAAACTACCTACACAAAGCATTAAACAAACAAAACTCCACTAAGAAAGCATTCTTTCTTAAAAAAAATGAATAGTCTACTCAAAAAAAATCTTAAAGTAAAATACGAATCCCATTATCCACAATTGTTACATCCTCAAAAAGTAAAACCTTACAACAAAAGTCGAATCCTTTTCATAAATTTACAAAACACAGACACAAAAAAAGAAGAATTCACATATAAACGTAATATCTATCTATTCTTGCAATAAAATCACCAAATAAATATTGACAATCAACTCACAAAGTGCAATACAACCCAATAAAAGAATGTAATCTCAAAAGAGCAAACCTCTGAAAAAGCAAACATTCACCCAAATTATATCCAAAGACACTTAACGATTTTCCCTTTTTTTTCCCCTCTTCTCCGTGGATTATTGAAATCACTTTTAAGAACGAGAGCTATACAACAGAACAAAGTTCAGGTAGGCTAGCTATATGAGTAAATTACGCTACATAACTTTGACGACAGTTTCAACATTTTTCTATTGATTTCTCGCAACCAGACAAATTTACATGGAGTACATGGACCGGAAGTTATTGGGTCATCAATAGGGCTTATTTAAACATTCGAACACTTGAGAAAGGCGTCTTAACCAAATAATTTATACTAAAACCGTTACACAAATTTAGTTCTTTTTTTTTTTTAGCAACAACGACCGGATGCCGTCTGTTCAACTGTAAAACAATAATGATATTTATGACGATAACAAAACATTAGAAATGCGTATGTTAACAAGGTTAAGTTTACCGTTATACAAATACCAACACAGATTTCTTCTTTCAGCCATCAAGTGGGCTCTTTATATGCTAATATACAATATCAACAAGATTTACAATAGCCAATGTCTGGTACATACAAATCTCATTCAACTCGAAGTTATATTGGAACTATCACTTTGTAGAGGAAAAGAAAATAAATTTCTGCAAAACAAGGAAATAAATTTTAAGATTTCACCACCTTGATCATTTTCAGGAAAAAGATCAGTAAATCAAATGTGTAAAAGTATTAAAATCAAGTATCAACTTTGTAAAATTTTCTTAAAATTGCAAAATTTAGTATACATGGAAGTAAACATTGTTTACCAGAAGTTGTATAATCATGGTGCCTTTGTTTTGTAATATATATCCTAAAAAAAAAAAATACTCCACAATATCTTCTCTAAATTCTTTCACACCATGCTAATGATGTTCTTATCGTATCAATGAGGAAATTGTGGCAAAATTTCTGAAAATTTGATACCAAATTAACACGGTTATCGAACATGTGTTCAACAACATATTTAAGCTGGCTTGGATTTTTTTGTTCGTTACTTTGTTATTCTTACAGGATTAAATAGCTATGCTGTAAAAAGAACAAAAGAAATAACTCTGATCAAGGTAGCTTAGGAGAACATCAAAGTGCCAGCTTTCTGCATCATAGGACACAGAATAAGGGGCTACCGTAACCTGAT
Source organism: Ruditapes philippinarum (assembly GCF_026571515.1). Lineage (NCBI taxonomy): Eukaryota > Metazoa > Mollusca > Bivalvia > Venerida > Veneridae > Ruditapes > Ruditapes philippinarum. The sequence goes on along the minus strand of NW_026859550.1, from coordinate 50,659 downwards.
AGAGTATTAAGCCCAGGTGATAACCCGGCAGTTTATGCCGCTATAAATAAATATTTGACAGCTTGTCATAACCTGTTCCTGTTACACCAGAGTATATATTACATCAATATCTTGCAACAAATGAATACTTAGTTTTTTTTGTTTTTTTAAGGACAGCAACCTACTGTGATTTGATTTTGGAACAGTACATTTGAATTTGAAGGGATTTTAATATCAAAACACAAACATTGACCAGCCAACACAAGACTTCACAGATGTGCAAGCTTGGCCTGGCTCTGTACTGGTTGCAAAGGTTAATTACTTATGTTCTCAGCTAGCTGGCAGAATGGCTTATACCTATAATTTCATTCAGATGATGCTGTGTGTCAGAGGCATGCATCAAGGCTATATTAAATGCATTTAATTTTCTTGAACTGACTTCCCTTATGTACTTTTTATGCCAATCTTTGAAATGTTAACTTGACAAAAACAGACATGTTAAATGAAAATTTAATTGGATTAAACCAGTCAAACTTCATAAATCTTTTAATTTACTACATATATCTACATTTACACTCTGTGTTCTATAATCAAACATTCACACAAACATTTCAAAAAGTCAAAAAAATAAAATTATAATGCAAAAGAATGTCTTTAGAAAATCAATTAGCCTGTCATATCAGTAACTATTATCTAATTCAACCCTGACGTTTGGACTAAATTATTCCACTATCGTGAAAAAACATCAAAATAATCGCTGCCAAAAAATCTTTATCAAGCGCAGCCCATTGTTTCGCTCCTTCAAGCAATTATAACAAATACAACCAAACAAAAGCTTAATTAGTACATTAATTGGTCAATTCTAAATTCTTAAATGATTTAAACAAGATACAAAAAACCATTAATGAACATTGTAGATATAGTATATATAATATATTAAATTTTGATAGTTATAGTATTCCACCTACTGAAATTCTACAGAGCGGACAATACCTTTTAAAAGCAAGTTTGCGATTAAATTTATACCGATTTGAATGATAATCACAGGAACTCCACTGAGGTCAAAAGCCTTCAAACATAAAATTTAAATTTCTTACATAAATCAGCTGGGGCAAATAAAACAGAGATATGCAAAGGATAATTAAGATATATAAAAAGAAATAAATTGATAGTAATATGTTTGTTCTATTCTTAGCCTGATTTGATTGAAAAGCATTGCAACGCTTCAAAATTTGGATTATTTTTTTTCACAATTAGAAACGTTATTCAAGCAAAGTGAGTGCAAATCTGAAATTTCGTATACAAGTTATTGGTCCAAACCTTCATCAAATAGAACACTAATCTAGGAAAAATCTAGACAACTTTCATGTCAAAACAAATATTAATTTCATGTTATTAATATCTTTTTTTTTGTATTATCTGTCAATTCAGAGTTGATAACTATTGAAATACTGGGCAGGTTGAAGAAAAAATACACCCAAGTAGCAATTCAGCTCTTAGTATATAAGGATGTGTTTTTGGTATTAACAACTATAGTACGAGCGCAATGCTAAGGACCGACTTGAATGCCAGAATATCACAGGTAACTTGAACCAACAACCTTGCTACCTGACAATTATTGACAATAAGGCATGCACATTTTTGTTTTACTCACTTGAATAAAAATTTACTCTGCAGGGAAAATATATATTTTTGTCAAGTGCAATTTAAGATTGATAAAAACTGTCAACATATTTGATCCATCGTAATTTTCTTATATCATTGTATCAATGCACACATGTAAAATGCCTCGATCTCCAGGCAGCTCAAGAGCACTTTCTCTCATTTATATTATTATCCAATCAAAATCGTACAAATCTTTAACCCCTTGACACACATTACAATAAATCAAACTTAACTGTAAACATTAACTTTTAAGACAGCATAAGGACACCTTTTGTTCATAATTCAACAGTGTTGACATTCAGCATGGAAAATATAATTTTATCAGCAGAGACCGAAAGTTACTGTATCCTTATATAAACCCAGTTTAAATAATTTACAAGATTAGTAAAGCTAGCTCAAGATTTATCAACAAAGAAAACGTAAAGATAAACACACACGCTTGCTTCTACAGTTGTTCACATTAAAACACGAACTGATTAACGAAGATAAAAATAGCTCGTTTTGATAACTATAAATAGCATGATCAACCCCTCGATACAAACCACCTGAAGGAGAAAACAAGAACTATCAAGACAGACTTTGAAGCATAGCACTACATTCACTTAAAGCATTCATTTTTCAATAATTGGATAAAATCCCACTGTGGCACCTATTGCAGTGCTCTGATTCATAAGAAATCTTACATTGCTTGAATAGCTTTTTTTCATTCCAAACCTGTAGCAAACTCATGTCAATAAAGTCTCTCGATGTAACTATAATTTCTAAGACACTTGGCAGAAAGCTTGCTTAGACCCCCAAGACCTAGTATTGAAACAAGAAAGCCATTTTTAACCTCATTTGTTCAGTTACAAACTTGCTTTTTGCATTAAACTGCCATCAAATTCGTCTGCATCAGTGCCATTAAAATTGTCTCTACAGAAACATTTGCTGTATCATCTATGCCTCAAAATCATTAAAAAGACATTTATATTATCTCAATTCAAGTGAATATAGTTTAACACATTACATACCTCCTGAAATAACCACCCTTATCAGCATAAAAACCAGACAAAGAACAAACAAATAAACAAACACTATGCTAACTTTGAAACAAACAAACAACAAATAAAACAATATCAAGACAAAATGCAGAAAACAAAAAAATAACTTTCAAATTCAAAGGTAGGTATTCAACAATCAAACACTGTATGATCATTGGTATAAATCCAGACACTCTCAATTGTTAAAATACTCATCATATCCCAAATCTATTTATCATAAAACCTCTTGTTTGATCTGCAATCTAGAATGACCATATCGGGACACCATTTATCAAGTTAAGCACTTCAACCGATACTTTCAACAGCACTTTACCCCATTTGTATGCACTTGGACATGACACTCAAGAAACTATTATTCCACATTATCCAAATTCTTTCCACCACTTAAACTCCACCGTAATTGCTATGAACTTCAACAATTCCTATCCATAAATAAATACGCCACAAAAAACTAAAACTAAAAATTAATCAAAATGATCCTTAAAAAACTTAAAACACAAATTTAATTAAATTCTAAAACATATATTATAAAATCCCATACAAATAACCTTCTCACGTATTTAAAAGAGAAAAACCACACAGAAAATGTTTTGATATTAAAGTCAATTGCTGCTTCAATTTTTGTTTAAATTGCCATAAATGGCCGAGAACACAATTGAATACAATTGAAGTTTGTTCCAAATGCGGTAATTTAAATGGCGGAGTGAGATAAATAATTTGTATCGGCTAATCAATGACATACGGGTAAACTAGTCAATAAAAACGGTTACTTCTACTGGCAACCATGTATGTATATCTTATAATGTACACTACAGGCTCGTAGATCTATTAACAGTACTGAATAAAAAGTTTCCATTTTTCAATCAAACATAATTACGCTACTCGAGAATATTATTATTTCATTTAAGCTATAAAATTGAAAGTTCCACAGGTATTCTTTTGCCCCAAAATAATTTAGCTATAAAATAAATCATATTTGGCTTCATCCAAGCAATTAGGCGAAATCCTACTTCAAAATTTATTGCATGACAAATTATTTAATTAAACACACAATAGGGTAGATTTGTTTTCTATCACTGCTTTATTTGGGTCTAAGCACAAGAAGGGCAATAACCATTTATAATAATAAAAGAGCTTCAAAAACCAAATGGTGGAACATTCCATCAAATTGATGTAACGAATTTGCCATTTTAATACCAGAGTACTCCCTGAGGCTACAACATCCCTGCCAACATCATAGTTATCTTAACATGTGCCACTTTACTTATATAGTGCCACATATAAACATGACCCACTGACCTAAATGTTATTGTCTTTGACTACTGACTTACACTTTGATAGACACATGCAATTTCAATTAATTCAGTGAAAGTAAAGTATTACAAATTAACTCAATTTTTAAGTACAGCCGTACCCAAGGACACCACCATATAAGCAAAAGGAAAACACAAGATCAATCATTAACTTGGTCTAGCCGAGGCTTGTTTAAGAAACCTCCTCCAGAAATGAGTCAAAACATACACTTGTTATCCAAATGAAACAAACAGATCAATTTAAGTAAAGCAAAACCTCCATACACATGTAATTCAAATCAATACATATACGGTAGCAAGCACTGATTTAATGTTTGTATTCAAGTTAAACAGGACACTCTAAAAAACTAACTTTTTAAATTAAGATAAACTCTATATCAAGAAAACATTCAATTTTTTGCTAAAGAGTAAATCACTAACTTTAAGCAGAAAATAATATGACATTCCTAGAAAATGTATTTGGGTTGAATCAAACTGACACAGTCAAGGTCATATGGCTACTTTCTAGCTTTCAATAGTGGATATAGAGCTTAGCTGCCTCTCTGTGCAAGAAGTGAAGTATCTGAGATACACCATCAACCTCCCATAAGCTACCTGTCTAGTTTCCTCACATGAAAGAATCAGAAATTCCTACTTTAATAGAGACAAGTGATTTGAAAGTCGATGCGTTAACTTTTTGGCAAAAGAGGCCACTACTGCCACTGTGGTCCAAAATTCAGAAACAAGCAAGAATTGAATTATAGGGAGGATTGAATCACAGAAAAAGGAGGCAAAAGGTGTCTTAAAATGAAGTAAATGTAAATCTTAAATGTAGTCGTACATAATCATGCCTTGGCTTTCTAGGGTGCGACTTGTGCAATTATAAATTGACAGCGATCTTAGAGCTACATTAATTATGTCTGCAGATTGCATGCAAGATAATGATACACTCTATACAAAACAAAAGACTAACTAATGTACAAATGTACAAGGTACCCCCATTTCATGTCAATTTTTTAATATACCTATTCTAATCAATTAGATAGTATAACAAGAGCTGTCAAAGGAGACAGCATGTCTGACTAATTAAATATTCTGTAGTAAAGGAAGTTATTATCAATTGAAATAAGAGGGCTATGGTGCCCTATATATATATCACCCAACAAAAGTAGGAAAATCTATTTTTAGCCTTGGTGACCATGACCCTGACCCCAGAATATTTTTAAGGCTTATTCAAGGGCCATTCATTCCAAATATCTATGATAACATTCTAAATATTTAAGACTGTATGATACATACAAACAAGAGCTACCTACATATAGAGCCTAGCCAGTCTGCATGTATGGCAAAGGATGATCATCAGGTTAAGGGATCAAACAAGGAAAATTTTGACCACAGCCATGATTCCATCAAAATTTATAAAGGTTACTTACACTTTTAATCACATAAAGTAGTTTAACTCAAGAAACTTGCAGCTTTATCTTTAAAATAAAGAGGAATGTCTAACACAACTTTTTCATTTAATAGTTTCATACAAATTCATTTAATGGCTTCAAATTTAAACATATAGCAGTAACTATTTACCCAATGGGATACAATGAGTCTGCCAAGTTTCAAAGTAACAAAACAAACAAAATTTACAGATTTCTTAAGAACTATTCTTCTTTGCCTATCCTATGAATAGAACAAATGCTTAAAACAGAGGTAATTCATCAAGTAATAGTGTATTGATCACTGAAACATTACAAAAACATTTTCCTGGCCATTATTTACTGGCCCATTATTTACAGAACTGTTTCAACTACTTCCCTTAACAAACATTTCTCCATTACATAAATGAATCCATTCACTGAATGCTATTACATTGCAATAAACCATTTAAATGTATATTGAAAACAAAGATCTGCTTCATAACAATCGATTTTCATTGTCACCTTCAAAACTGCAGAAAAAATTTAACTTAAAAACTTGTAAGAAAATTTTTTTTATTCAAAAAACCTAATTTCTAAAACTAAAATTGGTCTAGAATTATTCACACATAATATAAGTACACTTGACCAGAAATTTGAAAACTTCCATAAAATTTCTGATTAACAGTACTGACCCCTCTCCAATATTAGATTATACATTAATTAAAAATCGAAGAGTACCACTCACCTTTGCTGCAACGATGCTCAACCCCATACTGCCTTTCACCTTGTTAAAGCTGACCACAATGACTTCCGGCTCTTTTGAAACTGGCGATGATGGACCCTGAGGTGGTTGCTGCTGTTGCGCCACTTGCTGCTGCGCCTGCTGCCGTGGATCCGCAATTCGATCTTTCCGATCACGTATCGATTCCTGTAATTTACGAAAGTTTATGAAGCTTCGTACCAGTGTATAAAACATCGTATGTTACGAACATAACCGCTTATATATAAAATCCAAAACTACAAGACTTTCCATCACATAACGACTGCTGTAACTGCCCAATTATTTCATCAAATAAGCCTTATTAGTAAGAAACACTCTTATCTTTCCTTAAATGGAAGCTACCACCTCAATGTATTGATTGCTCAAATAGCTTCTGATATTTAACATGGAAGTTTAGAGGTATCATCTGCAGTATTGGGTTCTTGTAAGTGTTACCATAACAACACCGCCAATTTGAAATTAATTTCCCGAGCTCCTCAGGAGTTTCCAAATTAATATCGCAGCATTAATGAATGTAGAAAAGATAATTATAAAATCATATATCAATATCCTTAAATTACATCAACATATATCATGAGCTTTAAATTAAAGCATTTCTCCATTAAAGCATTTCTCCATTAATTTTATAGACTCTTTGTATACCACCTAGGTAATATCCAAATTATATTATAGCAAGGCAATATCAAAATTATATTATAGCAATTAGATTTTGGGGTAATATCCAAATTATATAGTATTTTTGCAATTAGAATCTTAGATAAATATCCTAGTTATATTCTAGAAATTAGAAATTTGGGGACAATATCCAACTGAATTTGAGAGTGTCTGAATTATAGTAATGTACACACATGGAATAAAAAAAACAAGGTGTGTATTTGGTCACCAACTTAAATCTGTATGCTGTATGGCACAGTTATACGAGATGTGCAGACTGTAAAATAGAGCTTATGGTGTTTGTGTAATTTTGTATGTTTTATGTTACAAGACCAACCAGCACTGTTATTGTCATATGGCATTTTCCCTGCTTTTCTGGTGGAGGATAACCCCTCCATGCATTATGTCAGGCACAAGTATAACAAAATCAAAAGTCCCTGGCAGGATTCAAACCTATTGCATTGAGGGCCAAGTGGTTTGAAGTAAATTACCTTAACCATTCAGCCATGGACGCCCCTATTTTAGTATTTATGGTAAGCTTATAGTCTTTGTGTTCCAGTAAAATAGAGCTAATGGGTGGTGTGTTGTTTGAGTTCTTGTGAAATAGAGCTAATGGTGTTTGTGTCTTTGTAAAATAGAGCTTATGATCTTTGTATTATTTTATTTTGACTAGCTCCACATATTCAGACTTTAATGTATCATTGAAAAATGTAGAGCTCATGGTCTGTTTAGAGTTTTTGGTCTTTGTATCACTGTAAATGTAGAGGTTATGGTCTGTGTGCCAATTAAAAATAAAGAGCTTCTGGTCTTTGTATCATTGTAAATGTTGAGCTTATGGTCTGTGTGCCAAATAAGAAACTTCTGGTCTATGTATCATTGTAAATGTAGAGCTAATGGTCTGTGTGCCAATTCAAAATAAAGAGCTTTTGTTCTTTGTATCATTGTAATTGTAGAGCTAATGGTCTGAGTGCCAATTCAAAATAAAGAGCTTTTGGTCTTTGTATCATTGTAAATGTTGAGCTTATAGTCTGTGTGCCAATTCAAAATAAAGAGCTTCTGGTCTATGTATCATTGTAAATGTAGAGATTTTGTAAACTTTGAAGCTCATGGCCTGTAAACCATTGTAAAATGTAGAGCTTTTGGTCTATGTGTCATTGTAAACCTTGGAGCTCATGGCCTATGAGTCACTGTAAAACACAAAGCTTTTGGTCTTTGTGTTTTTGTAAACCTTGGAGCTCATGGCCAATCATAATAAAATATAGAGCTTTTGGTCTTTGTGTCAGTTTAAACCTTCGACCTTATGGCCTATGAGTCACCGTAAAATATAGAGCTTTTGGTCTTTGTGTCAGTTTAAACCTTGAAGCTTATGGCCTATGAGTCATTGTTAAAATGTAGAGCTTTTGGTCTTTGTGTCTGTCATTGTAAACCTTGGAGCTCATGACCTATGAGTCACTGTAAAATGTAGAGCTTGGTTTTTGTGAACCTTGGAGCTCATGGCCTGTGTCTCATTTTTAAATTTAGAGCTTTTGGTCTTTGGATTTAATCACTATGAAATGCAGAGTTTATCAAGAACTTTAGTGCAAAAAAGTTGTAACTAATATGACATAAAGAAATAAAACATTTCTTCCTCCTTAAGGTTTTTGTAATATTGTAAAACAAAGAACTTATCTTCTGTGTGCAAAAGAAAAACAAAGATCACGGTTTTGTATCTCTATGTAATAGTATATTAATGTAGAACCTATTAACTGAAACATTTGTCATAAAATGCAGACTTTCTGGGAAATATCAAGGGCTTCAAATCTAAGTAGGAACCTTCTGAATTTTAAAAAATAAACAAACAATTAAAGGTTTCAAAGGAATGCTATTTTCTGAAATATGAATTTGTTTCTGAAATATGAATTTTTAAAACAGAATTTTACTTGTAAGCAAACACAACTAGAACTGCCACTATCATGGCGTGAATACCCCCGCATACCACTTTGTCAGAATCAACAGTGGCCATTTAGAGCTCAAGGACAACCTCCCTGCCAAATCTGAGGTTACTAAGCCAGTACATTGCTAAGTTATGTATTCTACATGCTTCAAATGTGAAAATGTCAAAATCAATACATTGCGGACAGGACATTCTTTAGCAATTGAGAAGAAAAGCTTTTTTTTGTCAAGGTCCCGGTGACCTTGACCTTTGACCCAGTGACCTCAAAATAAATAGGGGTCACCTTATTGTCATGATCAACATCCATGCCAAATATGAAGACTGTTGGTCAAAGGAATCTTAAGTTAATGGGTGGACATACTTTTTGAAGTCAAAGTCCCTATGACCTTGACCTTTGATCCAGTGACCTCAAAATCAAAAGGGGTCATCTACTAATCATGACTAACCTCCATGCCAAATATGAAGACAGTGGGTCAAAGGAATCTTAAGTTATTGGGCAGACAAGCTTTTTGAAGTCAAGGCCCCTGTGACCTTGACCTGGTGACCTCAAAGTCAATAGGGGTCATCTACTAATCATGACTAACCTGCATACCAAATATGAAGACTGTGGGTCAAAGGAATCTTAAGTTATTGGGCGGACAAGCTTTTTGAAGTCAAGGCCCCTGTGACCTTGACCTTTGACCTGGTGACCTCAAAGTCTATAGGGGTCATCTACTTATCATGATCAACATTTATGCCAAATATGAAGACTGTGGGTCAAAGGAATCTTAAGTTATTGGGCGGACAAGCTTTTTGAAGTCAAGGCCCCTGTGACCTTGACCTTTGACCTGGTGACCTCAAAGTCAATAGGGGTCATCTACTAATCAGGACTAACCTCCATGCCAAATATGAAGACTATGGGTCATAGGAATCTTAAGTTATTGGGTGGACAAGCTTTTTAAAGTCAAGACCCCTGTGACCTTGACCTTTGACCTAGTGACCTCAAAATCAATAGGGGTCATCTACTAATCATGACTAACCTGCATGCCAAATATGAAAACTGTAAGTTAAAGGAATCTTAAGTTATTGGGCGGACAAGCTTTTTGAAGTCAAGACCCCTGTGACCTTGACCTTTGACCTAGTGACCTCAAAATCAATAGGGGTCATCTACTAATCATGACTAACCTCCATGCCAAATATGAAGACTAAGGGTCAAAGGAATCTTAAGTTATTGGGCGGACAAGAAAAAACCGACGGCCGGACGGACGGACAAGCTGATTCCAGTATACCCCCCTTACAACTTTGTTGTGCGGGGGTATAAATATATTATTCATAAAGAGAAAGTCTAGTTAATACTAATAAATTATCTTAACTTATAAAAGTCACTAGATAATAGTATAAAATAATAATATTAAAAAATCTCATTTGAAAAATTTATTTTGGTGTTATTTCTATAGCTTAAGTCAATGATGCCATTTTATATATTACTGTTGAATTAATGTAGTTATTTATGAAAATTGTATTATTTGTGAAGGTATAAAAAAACTTACTCATGAAAAATAGGGCTTTAATCTCTTACAACATATCTTGCATAATGAACAGCATTTAAAATTAATAATTTTTTCACTAATCAATGCCTGCATGAAAATTTTAATAATAAATTAACCATACTCTTTGTTTTTTCAGAACAGCAGCAACATGGGCATTGACAAACGTGAAAAGCTTGGGCTCTGGAGGTTTCGTTACGGATCGACATTTTTCCCTGACCTTCGTGCTGCACACATTCTTCATTGCTAAATATCAGCTTTACAATTGATGTGTTCCACTATTATCCAGTGTGCTCGAACACAATTTTTCCATATTTTTTCACTTCTTAAAGAATCATATATATTTGTATCACTTGTCCAAAAACTATTTCAAAACTAAATTTCATTCTTATTTAATTCATTTTTAAATCCTCAAATCCCTCTTCATCAGTCGCACACAGACACTATTTAGCACACATCAGAGCAAAATTAAACGTTGAAAAAAAAAAGAAAAAGATGAAGGTAGAATAAAAAAATCTGCTTTTATCAGTAATTTTTCCATTCTTGGAACCATTAAAGGTATTATCTGGTATACACTTTCATCGCTTAGCAACATATATAAAACACAGTGTAACGTATTGGCAAACAGCTATACATGTACTATCACTTTACATTAGATCAGTATATGTTAATTATTTATTTCACAACTTACACTAGTATTCCATGGCAACAATCACACACTATCCATTTATTGATACCTAATTGATTAGTTAATGGTACAAAAAACTTGTACAGTATTCTCTGATCAAATGTCATAAAAATTGTATAGCAACACATATCTCAAATACCAGTGAAAATAATCAAAATACAGTTCAACCTCAAAAAAGCGACCCTCTGCGAAGCAATTACCTCTCACAACAACAATAACAATTTTTTCCAAAATAACACTTCTTTTAACCTCTCAAAAGCCAATAATTATATTTAATCTCTAAAATGACAAAAAACATGAATTAAACCTCTCAAAAGTCATACCTCTCAGCAAAAATAGAAAATTATATCTCAAAAAGTGTGTCACTCCGTAGAGATTGTTATTTACTCTTTTTACAAAATGGATTGTAAATACAGTTTAACTCAAATCTCTTGAACTTGTGAACCTGTTGAAGGTATCAATAAAAATAATAATAGCCTATTTTACTTAAACTTAAGATGGCTAAACACTTAGGGACTTGACAGATTCCAAGATTTTTCAAACTTAAGACAATATTGCTCAACAATATAACTAGGGTTGACTGCAAAACTGCAGTAACTTATATGAAATAAAGAAGGACTTATAACAGTCTTGCAGTCAAACCGCAATAAAACCTACAACTGAAACAGGTGCCTTTTATTTACTGGATGTATAATTCTTAAGTCGATGACAATTTTCCAAGCAATTGCACAGGCTTAAAATAATACTCTTACAAATTTACCTAGTTTTACAATACATCTATATATGTGCTCCAAGCCTGTGTAACGTGATAACTCATAGATCTGATATTTCCTCCAACAGATTGTTACCATATACAGCTGTTAATATCTTATTACAATTTGTCTACTATTACTATAATATAAATTTAATGATCTAGGTATTCCACCCATCTGATCATATTAATTTCATTTTGTCTATAATAATAACCAAGCCTTCAGATATGCAAAAAAAAAATCAAAAAAAAATCTAGTTTTCAAATTCAAAGAAATTCTTTACCAGAACAACAAATCTCGTAAAGAATATAAAAAATTAACGATGCATTAAGTAAAAGGATGTCAAAGGTCAGTCAAAGAGGTCAAGTAATTAAAGGTTAATTGTTTGCTCCAACTGATAAATGCATGTACATGTACTTCTTGTAAAAAGCCTCCGGGAAATGGACCAAGTTACTTGCGATAACAAAACATATGGTGCTTTTTTTTAATATTATTTTCAATCAAATCATATTACAACTCCTTTTTTTTCTTTAACATAAAATTTCTTGATTATTTGTTCACATGAAAAAAAGAAAGATATTTTCTCCTGATGCATCTACTGATGCATTTAATTCCAGATAATTCCGAGTGTTAAATATCCCAGGTAAATCCAATATTAATGTGAAAAAGACATGTTTCACAAGTAATTTAGCACAGTATCACATTAATCAATGCTGTTTAATATCATAAATCAAAAGGGACCGAAAGTAATCAATAAAAGCGCCTCAAATATTCCGCACGATGTCACAACATCTCCAGGTAAATTATCATTAAAACAATTAATGTCCTTCTCCACACAATCTTATTTAAACAATCAAGTTTCGAAATGCGGCATGAAACATGGCTTACAACATAGTTCATACAAGTGTAAAACTGTCAGTTACACATAGCAAAAGTTTCATCGAATGAAGTTCTAATCATATTCAACCTGTAACAGGTGCAAGAAAGTGGCAGCATGGCCGAGTGGTAAACATATCGGACTAGTAATCCAAGGTTACAGGTGCAAGAATGTGGTGGCTAGGCAGAGTGGCTCACGCGTTGGAATAGTAATCAGAGGTTACAGGTACAAGAATAAGTACATATAAACAAACTTAACCGCTTTAAACTTCCATAATTGTTACTGAACATACAAGATAAATTCTATTTTTCACACTCAGCAGTTACACATAAAGAATTACATAAAGAACAAAAACTATTCATTTTTAGTTAACCCTTAACCTGCTGGAACCGAAAATGATCCAGCTCAGCCACTTTACAGTCAGGCCAGCCTGGACATCTATGCAGTCCCAGGGCTTGAGCTAGGGGGCAACTAGGGCGAAGAAGTCACCTTCGGATGAGCGATTTTGCCGTAAACAAACTTCAAAGCGATTTTGTAGTAGCCTGATTTTTTTATGACCTGTCATACCTATTTACGACACCGAGTTCGACCACAAACTCTACTGTTGCTAGCTAAAATTTTGTTTTTTAATACTGAAATCTCTTAAATCTTTGAATGGACCAGTCTAAATCACAAACCGGTCAAATCCATTACATAAATTCATTGGAGTAAATATCTAAATAATTATGCACACTGCTGCGACCATACTGCTTTAAACATATCATCATGAATTGATATGTCATGCTGAACATTGTACATGGTACATGTTATTTCATTTGACAGTTTATTGAGGAAATAAATCAGCCAAGAGTGCACAAATACATGCTGTGTTTTAACATTACATCACATACCTAGAGTACCTAACATTGTTCAGTAATGAAACATTTTAATAGTTTAACACAAATCTATTACAACACATTGACAGTCAAGATAAAATTTGTATATTACACTATTGGATAAACGGGAAAAGAAAATATTTTTTGATTAATATCATTACTTTAAGGTCTAGAGATTAATAATTATCTTTAATAATTATGCATGGCATGACAAACATTGCAGTCTTATTTGATTGCGTACAAATATTTGTTACCCTTACTTCCACCCAAGCAGAACAGAAGGCCTACCAACAAGCCGCTGGCCAATTACCTGCCCTGTCAGGGACATTCAGATGCTAAATTACCTAACTTATACCTGACAGAAAACTGTAAATATTCAGGGATTGAGGGGCCAGCTTTGCAAAAAGCTGGAGCATAATCATACAATAATACCCAATCTATTTCAGTTTGAAAATACATTAAACTAAATGTTGTAAATAAATAATTTTAACTTAAAAAAATTTCTCCCTTGCATTAAGCTTATTGATTTTATTCCGAGATTCATACTCTCCATTACTATTTTTATAAATTTTCTTTGGGATCAAACGTTTCAATAAGTGCTAATCCCTAGTGACTCATTATCATGATTTACTTAAATATCACTGCACTTTGTTAACTTAAATTGCATATTTATTGATTGGTTAACTTCCATATCAGTATCACAATCAATATTACAAATCTTCAATATCACAAAGCTTCAATAACACAAAGCTTCAATAACACAAAGCTTCAATATCACAAAGCTTCAATATCACAAAGCTTCAATAATACAAAGCTTCAATATCACAAAGCTTCAATATCACAAAGCTTCAATAACACAAACAAAGCTGATTCTTACCTCAATTATTTGTGATGACTCGTCGTCCGACATGTACACAGTCCAGAGACCACTGGCCTGTGGTTGGTGTGCCATTCGACATAGACCAGCCCTTGTCAATGGCTCAATGAAATCCGCCAATCCATTTGGAACACCTGGGAAGTAAATTTAGGGAATTAATATCTTTGAACATGTATACTCAAAACCTTTGTTAGCGATTCGAATATTTATAAATATGCAACCAAGGTTATGTTGACCTTTAAACATCTTTGACTCAGCTCAACAAAACATTGTCTTCTTCACCCAAACTTTAAATCAATTTTTTATTATTTTTCATTATTTTTTATGAAATTATACATATCATAAAAAGTAAAAATCCTCAACACATAACAGCCAATTAATGTATAAAGGGAAATAACCCTAAGCTAGAGAGCATTTTGATATGATATAATAGCCTCCCTTAGTATACTTTATTATTGTTTTTAAGTCATAGTGAATCACTTAAGGTTATATTGCAAAGTTTCAGCTATTCCAATGGGCAACTTAACAGTTCATCCAGCTGCCAACATGGGGCAACTTAATAAATTTCTCCAGTGTGCAAATTGGCAGTTTCTTTAGTGAGCAATTTAGCAGTTTCTTCATTCGAGAAATTTAGCATTTTCTTTAGAGGGTAATTTAGCACTTTCTCCAGAGGGCAACTTAACAGTTCATCCAGTTTGCACCTTAACAATTCTCTCATAGGCAACTTGACATTTTTCTCCTGTGGACAACTTAGCAGCTTCTCTTGTGTACTATTTAGCTGTGTCTTTAGCTGACAACTTTTATCTTTCTTTGTATTGCTTCTATCACAATCAATCTTTCTTTGTATTGCTTCTATCACAATCAAGTGTTTGAGTAGAACCACCTGCTGTCAGTATGCAAGTGAACATATCAATGACTCTAGTTTTTAATTTGAAAGTAAATAAAAGATTTTGTTAAGCTTTGGTTAAAAACATATTTATTTCAGCATAATTGCGAAACAAGTTCTTGCGAATTATATTAATCACTTTTGAGTCCTTGAACGAACCAGTACTGGTATCATATGAAGAAATATGATCTCTGGGTTGAGAGGCAGACACCTTAACCACTAGGCCACCGCTCCCCTTACCTTTAATAGTATCACAAGAATATCCATCTTCAGGAAGTAAAAATGGAAGCTGTAAATCCTGGTCCTCTTCTAATTGTACTTGACGTCCGTCTGTGCGTATCAGCTCATCCGCCATATTCTCTGCCACAGACACGACTCTGTCGATAAGATTGTGAGGTATTGGGGGCTCCATCGGCTCAGGTTGGTAACGTTCAAGCAATTCACGCAATTGAAGGGAGTTCAGCTTGAAACAGGTGGAACTTATGTTGGCTATGTCATCTGGACTACTTTTTGGTGCTTGCAGCAAATGAGCAGCCTAAAACAAGGATAGGATAACATTATTACATCTGGAAACAAACAAATCTAGAACTTGTAATTGTAATATGAATCTTTGAAGACAAAGGTATACAAGTTGACAAATTTCTGATAAATACAGGATCTGGTGAAAAATGATGCTATTGTTAATAGTTGAAATATTGTAAAGCATTAAACATCAGAATAAATCTCTGTCAGAAAAATAGTTGTTGTTTTTTAAAAAACTTATCTATTAATAATTCAAAAATTCCTCTATTAACATTAGAATAATGACTGTAAGTTGATCGCATATCAGTGGAGATAGAAAAAACAACAAAATTTACGCCATTTTGGCTATTGTATAATGACTTTTCTCACTAATCATGTTCATATATTTAAAGGGTTATCCATCAATTACGAAATGAATCAGAGACAACTGTTCAAATAAACCCATATGAATCCTGATATGACCCTATTCCTATTACATGTAAGAACTTTAGCATAAATATAGCTAAATTAACGATAATCTGCATGACATTAAAAAAGACATTTCAATGGCATATTCCAGTAATTCAAAATACAGAACTATTATACAACAAGGTAAGAGTACTATAACTCTTTACCTGAATTATTCTACAAAGGTGGCAATCGGCAGCCAGTTCTAGGCCTTGTTTCTCGGCCCAGGCCTCTACACGCCCTAGACGTCTCTTCAGTCTGACACCCCATGCCTTGGTGCACAGGTTCAATCTTTTCTCTGTGACGAGGATGTTAAACACCCACATGTTAATAAAGTGAAATAACTGGGAGAAGAGTTGAATGGTGAGTGCAGCGTTCACGCGACATCGTCTCAGTAGATTCATGGCCGACGACAACGTGTCTAAAATGTCCATCATAGTTGGCTTATTTCTGTTATAACGACTCCTATCATCTAAAAAAAATGACATGAAAACCAAATAAGTTTTTGCTTTAAAAAATTTAAATTGGACATATGTTGGTTGGAAATAAAATTTTTCAAGGGTGGAAGTTTCACTATACAAAAAGTGTTAATGAACTTTGTAGCAACTGAATTTATAACTTTTTTATAAGAAAGTTTACACAAAACTAGCAGTAAATGATTTTTTACTTCAAACCTAAATCCAAACAAAGGGTTTTTAAAAACATTTTTAAATAAAAAAAAAAAAAAAAAAAAAAAAATAAAAAATAAATTTGGTAGAAAAAGTTTACCTATTTCACCATCGTCATCATTTTCATCGAGGAATGCTGGAAGTGTGCGTTGAAGATCGTACTGTAGACATCGTACTAGGTGATGAAAAGCCATCTGAACGGCCTCGGCTAACATCTCCTGCGAGTCCTGACTGAACAAATGTATATCATGATCCTGCTTGAAGAAATGCAGGATCTCCGACGCATTTGCCATCCAGAATGCTAGAGTTGCCGGGTTATCACGATTATCCTGGAATATCAACATACAAAATATTAGAATACAATACAATATTTAGAAAGTGGAATAAACAAGCAACACTGGTTAAGTTTTAAGGTGTAAACACCATTTTGACTCTCGTTAGTCTTCTTCAGATTTGAAAATATTACAATATTAAATATCCTATATTTTCTCCTAAGTTGAATACACAAAGAATTAGGGTGTCTTTAAAACAACACACTTGACTACTTCTAATTGATTATTTATAGATTTACCAATTGAATATCAATTTACCTGTATTGCTTGTGGAATCATCTGAGCTATTTTGTTAACAACTGACGTCAACTTATGAGCTCTGTCGGACGGACTGAGTTCCGGTCTGTATGCACTCGAAAGCCGGAATCTCACCGCCAGATACATGGTGTAGGTAGGAGAAAGTTTGAACTGTGTCGCAGAAGCATTTGTGTCAAGAATAACTGTACTCAGAAAATCGTTCTCTTCTGGAAGAATATACAAACAAACAACATTACATTCAATAAACTAGAAATAAAGTGGAATCAACTAGTATAGTTTCATACATAATTTGTGATTTTTTTTATTTTACCAATAAAAACAGCTCATATGCAAAAGAAAATCCCAACTTATTTTATTACTACCATGGAACTAAACACTTAAAATATTAAAACTCACAAAAATAGCATTCAAGTGTGAAAAGCTGTGCAATTTACTATAACATGTATCATTATCTATACAAATAACATATTCTTTTAGTCATATGTGACGAGAGTTTCACTAAAGAATTTCTTTGTTATCTCACTAAAATCACCAACTTCTACTTTCAGTAGATTTACAGGTTAAACAACACTTTGTCACATTCTCCTGCAGCTTTATTGAAAATTTACCAAATTTTTTTCTTTCCAGCTGGGTCCTTTGACATAACTATTATCAATCTACAAAAAAACGTTCTACTGATGACAGACAAACTGATATAGCTTTTACTGTTGACCTGCAGGAACTGTTATCTGACAAACTTCAAATTTTCATCCCGGTATCCCTAAAAATTAACAATGGACAATTCCAAAAACTGGGCAATCCATTCAAGAAATTCAGCAGGTTAAGGGTAAAAACTTCGTAATAATAACGAAAGAGTACATACTGTCATCTCTAAACTCTAAACTAGCTGGTAATGCATCTTCAAACTTGGTGCCGTCAGGTCGACTTTCACGAGGTGAACTGAAACAAATACAGAAAAGAAAGGTAACCAAGCGTAATTTTGCACCAAAACTGAATAAATAGAGGATATTGAATGAGAGTAAGTTCAATACTGAATTTATTGATTAAGTTGAATAAAATTATATTATGCCAGCCTATGGCAAGTATTAAATTATTTTATCAACAAGTTCAAAGAATTTAGAAATGAACTTACACAAATATGATATTCTATTTATCACATACCCAAAATAAAGACTGTTCAAGTGAAAAAGAATCGTTTTTTCATTGATGCTCCTTAGGGTAAAGCTAATATTTAGCGTGTCTTAAGTAAATGATGTTATGTCAAAATATATCCACAGCTATGCAATACCATTTTTACAGAGTCGGAAAAGTGGAAGGGTAATGTGATAAAATGATACAATGTGATACATCAAAGTTATATTGCATAGAAAGCAAATGATGTCGAGTGATAAAAAATCTATAAACAATCAAAAACTTACGCTCTTGGCATATCATCATGACTGCTTCCATGAACACTGCTGCCCTGTAAACTACTGTGACCGCTTTGTCGACTTTCTTGTCTCTGTGGCTGCTGAGGCCGAACACCGTCCGTCGTCTCTACACGACCATCCATATCAAAATTTGTTTCCTGTGGACGGTTAGGGAAGGGTGGGGCTGTTGCTTGTCTCTGTGCTAATTCCTGAGGCATCCCGCCTCTTCTCATTTTCTGTAATGTTAGATTATCATACTAAATATCTGAATACATAGGATAATTCAAAATGATTTAAAAACTCTAGTATTCTAATAAACTGAAATAGCAATCTAAATTATAGAAGTTAAAATGAATGCCAACATGGGAGAAGTTTGCAATAACATTTTCCTGCTGAATTTATTGAGTGGGTTTTTCAAATTCCCAATTTGGAAGAATCCATTTACAATTTTCAGTGTAGCTTGACGAAATTTTAAGATTAGAAATTAGTTGTATGACAGAATTAAGCCTAATCAAACTGAATTGGTGTGCAGTTGGTCTGGCAGTATACTATAAGCTAAATTATCAATGAAACATTCATCAACAGTAAATTTTTTCCATTAAATAAAGTACAGTGAAAATTTGACAAAAAATTGCAGTAATGACATAATTTAAGCTGTCTACCTCTTCCCAAGCAGGATCGAAAAATCTAAATGCATTCTGTTTGCCGAATTTGACCGTCATTCCGTGCTGAAGCATTGTAGTCTCTTGAATGCGCTGGTTGTTAACGTATGTCTCGGACTCGCGACTGGTTGGGGTAACCGTCACTACATCACTGGTGTGAGCTATTACACAATGCCGAGACTGTATGTTTGGACCATATAACTAAAATTAAACAATAAAATCTATTTATTTTTTAAATTTTTTGATGACAATAAAAATTGTTTACATTCTTTTAAACTCAAAGGGTACCGTATTCTGTACAAGAGATTGCAATTATTTATTAATCTGCAATGTACTTATTATTATGCAGTTAAAACTTGATTATTCAAAAATTTATTATTTTAAACTGTATTAATTATAACTGTATTAAAAACATGTGACAAGAATACTGTACTCAAAACCTGTGACAAGAATACAAGTTACCTCAGAAAAGTTTTAAAGAAGTATTTATCTGCAAAGCAAACCCACTTAACTATACGCCCACCCAAACAAAACTTGAGTGTTAAACACATTCAGCATATACCTCTATGATTCTCATTTTTCAAAAACAAAAAAACAATGTAAACAAAGCTTAAAATTTACGATCTCACAATTCATAATTTATTATATTAATCATCTTGCTTACTTGTAAATACTGTCCATTTGTGGATGGTGGTTTTTCACGGCCAACTTCTGTAACATCTAAATGTAACCTATGTACTTTACCTTTCAAATTCTCTGTACCATCTGAAATGATAAATTACCCCCAGCATTTACATGCATGACATTTAATACAACAACACAAGTAATATAATATAAATTAATGCATCAAAAAAAATGAAAAGTGCATTTTATAAACAAGCTGATGAAAGATTGCAATTTTTTTCTGGCTATTAATCAAGCCTGAGAGACATAATCGTGTATGCAAGTTCTTCATATTCATATACATCAACACTTGCATAATTAAACATATTTAAGGGGAAAATAACTTTTCTCTCAACTTAAAATTGAACCATTTTCCATTTTTTCTCAATTCTGTAAAAGATGGGTTTAAGATTAGCAAGGTTCCACTGTACTATCATGTATTCATTTTTAAATACCTGGATTTAATTCCACCAAGAAAGGTAATTTATTAGGTGGGGTTTGCTGGCTACTAGGTGCCTGTGTGGATCGTAGATCTTCATGGGATACCGCCCGTTGTCTCTTATATTTGGGCTTTATCATATCCACATTCTTCCTCTTCAATTGGAACATCAACATTCCTAAATCACATAATACATAAAAAATGATCAAAAGTTATAATATATTGTGACATAGGGTTTTTAAACTTTTTTGGGGCAACAACCCATGCCTTTCTTACTGGGAAACTACAATGGTGTTTTTCATAAAAAGCCATATAAATTATGCCTAACCGTCAATTTCCTTTTTAATTTTCTCACTTTGCTTCCAAAATTAAATTGGAAACTTTAAACAGTTTTTTAAATTTGGAAATTATAATTATTTAGCCTCCATTTTCAACCAGAAATATCACCGTGAATGTTTGTATGATATGGCATTGTATCATATGACAGAAGTACCAAGATTTTTGCATACGGCAATATGTTACATGTCATACAAACAGATTTAATTACTACATCACATTACTACATCACAGTTATTTCATTCTGATTCAATACAAACTTAAAATCCTTCCAATAATTTTTTCATAATTGTGACCACAAATTCAACAGTGTTTGATTTAATTGTTGTAAAACCTAAAATAATACAGAAACTATAAAGGTGTCACTCTCGGCATTATTTCTCAACAATGGGTAGTTCCAGAATAGAACCACAATCTTCCCTAAGCTACACTGACGTAAGACAAATCCAATTACAAGACACTTATTCGTTACAGATTTTACGTACCAAATTTTATCAATCAGCTTATTAAAAAAAAATAACATACTAAGGGTTAAACACTATGTACAACAATATCATCTTTAATTTCAAAATTGTTTTGGTTATGAATCTCAATCAGATTTTCACAATAATATTAAACCAGCCAAAATCAGTTTTTCAATCCCCCTACCCTCTTTAAATGTACTTAAATATATCATTTCCACCCAAACTTTGACAGTATTATTACATATGTGCAAACTCAGCGAAAAAAACAAACTTATTAAGTTACAGCACAGTGTTAATGCTAGTGTATATTAGAACAGGTGTGTACTGACTAGTCTGACAAATTTTGCGAACTGAAATCCCTTAGATTTATAATAGACAATCCAAAAACACAAGCAGGAAAAGTCCATTATACAAATTTTGCAGATTAAATGTCATAATGATATATTATAACGATATGATTTACACTATCAAATGACATAGCAATAAAGCAATTACAACAAATACCTGGGTTATCATCACTGCTAGAGTCTGTAATATGAATATCTAGGTCAACCTTATACACATGTACTTCCTGTTTCATATTTCTAATATAATTCTATTCATAATAAATTTAAATCCTACTTTTAAAGTGATAACATGTATTTTTGGAGATTTTTTATAGACAGTTTGGAGTTTTTAATTTTATAGATATTTAGGTCTTTTTTTTTTTTAAATAATACTACCCTCTCATTTATGAAGGGCCATCATGGCCCTTTTATACAGTGGCAGTTTAATGGGGAATGTATATATAACATTTCACATCATGATTATTCACATTACCTCTGCTAGGCGGATGCTGCATGGCAATAGCTAACGGGCATTCATCATCTTCCATTATCCTTTCCTCGCCTATTGTACCTCCGTGATATTCTCTTTCCCCTGGTGGTACCAGCACCTGAAATCATAATGAAAATCCATACAATAGATGTTATCCGGAACTCTGCAAAGCGGGTTTTTCCAAGCTAATCAAATCAGTAGGTACAAACTAACTTTTACCTTTATAGCTTTACGCTGCACTACCCTTCAACCTGTTTCGCTTATTTTCTAAGCTTTTACTGTAAAAGTTTGTTTGTACCTACGTAATAGCTGGGAAAAACCCAAATATTCTTAAATCCAGAGAAAGTGTATACCCATATAACTTTATTGTTTTGGCCTGTGTTTCCAATCACCCTAATAATGTCAGTGTCATAATGTGCCTTTTTAACTTTAAATTTACTTTAATAGTTCGCACAGCCTCTGTATTAAAAAGTAATAATGCAGCATTACAGCTTTACTGCCAAATGAATACCTAAGGTGCCCCATCTATATATTTTATCAGTCATAAGTCGGCACCTGTGCAACTCCTGCATAAGTAAGTGAAGGAACAGCTCACTGATGCCTTTCCAAGCATTATTTTTAATGTGCAAGGTGACTTCATACTAGAGCCAACAACCTTCCATAAGCTAGCTGCACAGCTTCTATACAGTCATGAAAGATTTCATTTCACCTTGCTGGATTTAAATGCCTTAGTGTTATGATGGGGTCGGTGACATTTACTTACTCAGGCACATCACAAACATTATTTTTTTTGTTAACACATGAGATGTATGCTGCTGCTCTGGTAACAAATGATATTTAAATTGTTATTTACAGTTTGCTAAATTTAACTTGCTGATGTATTTTTTATTCACAATGTATGCTTCAAAGTGAAATTGTAATTTACTGTCTAGCCAAATTTATTACATAATTTGAACTACATAAATCATTCTAAAAACTCAAATAGGTAGTTTATCAGTTACTCAAAGGAAGGTAACACTTTTTTTTATTTCTTTCACATTCGAATGAAAAGTACTTTAAGGTAAAAGTATTAGATTTACTAAGCAAATTGGTTCATAAAAACTCCACAACACTTATCAGCCATTTTCTCATATAATAATTTAACAATAATTTAACATTTTACAGTTCTTGTGAATGCAAAGGACTGTTATGATGGTGGGTAAAATTGCAGTATCATCTTTCAGATTTTATTATGAGTATGTCCATCTGACACCCTTAATCAATACAAAACTCACAAAATAAATCTCTTGATATAAATTCATTATTCAATCTAGTGAATGAAAGTGGGGTATGAAAGTAATAACACAAAATAGCAGATTTTTTTTTGAAATGACGTAACTCACCTCGACAAGTACAAACTGTGAAGTATCTTCAGTATCAACATCATATTTCTCCATCGCTTCTTTGATGACATGTTTTACTGTATCTGCTGTCGACAGTAACAGTGTTTTATATGGCACATCTGGCTTCAAAGTCTCACCATAGATCTTCAATGTACCCCCTGAAAAATGGCGGAAGATTAAGATGTCAGTAAAACAAATAAGGTAAAGTGCCTTACTTTATCCTTCACTAAATACAATTCAACATCCAATGAGACAATGAATGAATAATGCTCTTTTAATGACTGAGCATATCAGAATGATACCTTGTATGTTTGATTGTTTGTTTGCTTATGGTGTACAAACACAATTTAGGTCATATGATGCCAAAACAGGTGTTGTTACCAACTTTTAGCAACACCAGGGGTTAAAACCATCTCACCTGCTGGAGCTTAGAGATGCATAAATTCCTGTCATTCAAACCCATTTTGTTGCCTCTTACGATCATGCTGGGTTAATTGGTGGCTTCAGTTTTAATGCCTCAACCCATAAAGGCAACCCCTTAGTCACAAGGGGCAGAATGATACATGTTTCCGTATTTAAGAACATGGTTAGTCAATGTGACCTTGACTTTACTGTTGTGCATGTGATTCCAAACCTTATTTCTCTAAAATCATAATAAAAACTTCTTAAACGTTCAACAGTCGCCATCTACTTGTAATTTGAAATGATCATTTTTCTTAAATCTTTAAATATCACTCGAGAGAAATCAAATAAACTGTTGTACTGTACTCATGTACCCAAAACAAATTTTAAAGCTTCATCATTAAAAAGCACAATGTCAAGCAAATTCTGCTTTAAACACTGTCTTCTTAAAACAATCATATTTTGAAATAAGTAAAACTTTTTTCTTAAATCAGTCCATCATTTCAACACTTTCAGTTTTATTTATACCCAATAATGAACTTCATGAAAGTACACTTTGAGACGGCCCCCCACAAGTTGTCATAAATGCTAACAGTTTAAAGTAAACCTGAATCAAGTAAAGCATATCCACCTGTCTAATGGTGTAACATTTCAAATTATTACAGCCTATACATACTTCTTAAATTATTTATACTTTGTAAGTGTGTGTGTGTGTGTGTGTCATACATATATATGCTTTACACAGTAATATGTTTAATGGGGATTATTTATCATAGAGAGATTGAATTACCCTTCAGTTTTACATTATGAGGTTTCACTTTATAGGTGTTTCACATTTATTAGCCTGGCAATTTAAAAAATAAACAAACCTTTCAAAATTTGGGGGGAAAACCAACAACAAAACAACAGCCAGTGAGAGAAAATAAAATACATATAAATCATATTTTTATTTTTTTCCTTTTTTTATAGACCAAAAAGTAACCTGAGTATTACTATCTAATTCACCTTTATTTTCTTAAAATTTGTTACAACAAAAAGTGTCATGTGACAAATTTTCAAATCCAGTTCAGTGTAACAAAATTGCAACACTATTAGTCAGTCTTTCTAACCACAAACTTAAAAGTGTAAACAAAGCAAAATGTTCATAAATAAAATTGCATTTCATTTTTTAATATTTTTATCTAATATACATATCCATTAAAATCTTAATTAATTCTACAAACAATATTAAATGAAATAAACCGGTAAGATTTTCTTGCTTAGCTTTAAATTTTAAGTATTACTAACTAAACTTTTAAAGTTATTTTTGGAAATTTTTATCCTAAAAAAACAAGAAAAGTTAAATTTATCTCCCCTTAATCAATACATTTTTCGAGACAGTTTATAATCGGTGTATATCATGTATATGGAGTGTAAAGCTATGGTGTGTAATAGAGAGTCAATGAGTGTAAAAATGACAACGGCTGTCCACTTGTTTTTACTATCTACACATCCATCAATGTAACAGAGACAGCCTCGGGGACATTTTGTCCAGTCTATGTGATACCTTTATGACCCGCTTTATAACAATTTTAGTTCCCATATCCAACCTTTTATAGACAGTATAGAACAGAGAAAGTGTCTGCTCTAATTAAATACTGACAAATTACCCTCATGTCCATTAGGAAAATATTCTACCTTAATAGTTCCCATGAAAGGACTGTATCCAAAATGGACACTTTTGGACAGATATAAACTATGGCATAATTAGATTAACCAATAAAAAAACAAGGAACATCGCAATGCGATGCAACCAGGTTTTCAGCAAAATATTTCACAGAAGCTTTGTCATGAAGGGGCATTTGTTTTTAATTGAACTTTTAGGAGGAATTATGGCTTTTTTAATATTCCTCAAACAAAAATGATTGAGAAATTTTATGTTGTCTATTCACCTTTTTTTCCCAAATGTTTTAGAAAGGTAAACAGTACTTTATTTTTGCTTAATTTTTGCATTTTTGCGTCTCTTGTCATTTTCTTTTGTCAACAATATTGGCGTGTGGTGTTTTGTGCGATATCAAGAAAAGTATGTTCACAATTTTAAAACAAGATTGCATTTGAGAAAAATGCTATGCCACCGCATGGTTCAAATTTCATAGCTGTACATCAAAGGACAAGAAAGTAGGTCACTGTCCCCTTGGGCAAGGCATAATTTTGACCCAAGGGTTTAATAACAATCTTGATACCTCTCCAAAAAACAACATTTCAAGTCAAATATCTAAGCGATAACTTTCTCCCATTCAGAAAACATTTGTTTTATTTTCTGTTTTTACTATGTGTACATAATGAGAATCACTGCCCCCGGGCAGGGCCAATTTTTGACATTTGAACAACTTTGATAGAGGACCTTTGGCTTTAGATGATATTATATATCAAACATCAAAGCTCTATGCCTTGAACCTTCAGACAAAATTTTTTTTCTCCACTATATGTACATAATGAAAATCAATGACCCCAGGGGCGGAACCAATTTTGACCCCAGGGCTATAATTTTAACAATCTTGCTAGAGGTTTACAACACAATGTTTCATGCAAAATATCTTACCTCTAGCATTAAAATTTTGTCAATTGCTAGAAGAATTTTTTTTAAGTTTTTACTATATACATATAAGGAAAACCAATGACCCCTGGGGCGGGACCGATTTTGACCCCAGGGCTATAATTTGAACAATATGGGTAAAGGTCTACCAGACAATGCCTTATGCAAAATATCTAAGCTCTAGGCCTTTTGGGTCTTTTCAAGAAGGTGTTTTAAGTTTTTACTATATGTACATATAGCGAAAATCAATGACCCCGGGGCGGGGCCGATTTTGACCCAAGGGCTATAATTTGAACAATCTTGGTAAGGGTCTACCAGATGATGCCTTATGCAAAATATCTAAGCTCTAGGCCTTTTGGGTCTTTACAAGAAGGTATTTTAAGTTTTTACTATATGTACATAGTGAAAATCAATGACCCCCGGGGCGGGGCCAATTTTGACCCCAGGGCTATAATTTGAACAATCTTGTTAGAGGTCTACCAGACAATGCCTTATGCAAAATATCTAAGCTCTAGGCCTTTTGGGTCTTTACAAGAAGATTTTTTAAATTTATTCTTATAATTCCTTTTGGTTGCCATGGCAACCAGATTTCTGCATGGAATGAAATTCTTTGAACAACTTTGGAAGCCCTTCACCCAAGGAACAATCCTGCCAAGTTTGGTTGAAATTGGACTAGTGGTTTTTCACAAGAAGATTTTTTAAGTTCACTATATAATCTATATAACACACACACAAACACACACACAAACACACACACACACAGGTGAATCGCTATATGCCACCGCATCGCAGATGCTGCGGTGGCATAAAAATACTTGAATGATGTCTTGGAAGAAACATGGGAATTTAGTGAGCGCCAGGGCACTTGATGACAAAGCTTCTGTGAAAGTTTGGTCAAAATCCATTGAGAAATGTAGGAGAAGTTGCGCACTGTAGAAATTGTTCACTATATATTCTGTATAAGGAAAAAATATACAAAGGGCCATAATTCGGTCAAATATTATCCAATCACAAAACCCCGACAATATGTGCCAGGCACTTGAAAACAAAGCTTCTAAGAAAGTTTGGTCAAAATCCGTTGAGAAATGTAGGAGGAGTTGAGCACAGAAGAAATTGTTCTCTATATATTCTGTATAAGGAAAAAATATACAAAGGGCCATAATTCGGTCAAATATTATCCAATCACAAAACCCTGACAATATGATAACAAAGCTTCTAAGAAAGGTTGGTCAAAATCCGTTGAGAAATGTAGGAGGAGTTGCGCACAGAAGAAATTGTTCACTATATATTCTATATAAGGAAAAAAAACAAAGGGCCATAATTAGGTCAAATATATACCAATTCATGAATTGCAAAACCCTGGCAATATGTGTCAGGGCACTTGATGACAAAGCTTCTGAGAAAGTTTGGTCAAAATCTGTTGAGAAATGTAGGAGGAGTTGCGCACAGAAGAAATTGTTCACTATATATTTTATATAAGGAAAAAAAACAAAGGGCCATAATTAGGTCAAATATTATCTAATCGCAAAACCCCGACAATATGCGCCAGGGCACTTGATGACAAAGCTTCTGTGAAAGTTTGGTCAAAATCCGTTGAGAAATGTAGGAGGAGTTGCGCACAGAAGAAATTGTTTACGCCCGCCCGCCCGTGATCTTCGGAAAACCTGGTTAACTATCATAAAGACAGCAACTGTTAAATATTCATTAAAAAGTCTATTACATGCTAAACAATAACAATAATATACTTATTAATACAGTAAAATGCCTTTCCTTAAAAGCATTAACTTTAAATGGTGGGAAAATAGAATATTAATACGAGTATGTTTATTAATAATTAAGAAAAGTGGGCATTATTTGATTTCCATACAGTCAAGTTTGACACAGGTTTCCTTTAAAGTATATATGCGAACTATGTTGTCAATTTGTGCTCGTTAGATGGTTATACCTTAATTCACTTTCACAAGTATTTATATCAATTTATCACCATATTTTGTAATATAAAAATAGAAGAAGATCCAGTAAGACATCAACTTTGTTACTTTTTGCATGGCCCTATATTACAATTGTGTCTCAGAATTGAGTGAGTAGACAGTTATCAAAAGTTAACGACTTCTACCCATGCAATCATTGTTTCCAAATATGATCTCAGACTGATGTTCTCTAGAAGTAATTTTAGATTATCACGATAGTAAAATGGCTGTGGGATATGACCTAATAATTGTGTGATTATATCTTATAAATCTGAAAATAATAATATCACATGTACATGAATTGTGCTTCCCTTGAGACTCAAATCTGACACTGGAGTTTTTTAAAGGATTAAATTTGTCATATAAACATCCTGAGGTTTAAACCTGTTGCATTGCCATCCAAACCTTTCTGAAGTTTAAACCTGAAAAATTTCAGAGCCTTTAAAAATTCTAAACTGCTTGCCTTTACATTCAGACCCTCCCAAAGTTTAAACCTGAAAAAATTCAGACCTCTAAAGGTTTAAACCTGTTCAATAAACATTCAAATCCTTCCAAGGAGTAAACATTCAGACCCACTAGTAGTGTTAACCTATCGAGTAATACTTGGACACTCCTGAGGTTCAATCCTGTTCAGTAATCATTCAGACAAACTTGTAGTAAAAAACAAAACAAATTAAAACCCATCCAAGGTTTAAACCTGTCAAGTAAACATTCAGATCCACCAGAGGGGTAAACCTGTTAAATACAGATTCAAACCTTCCTTTAGGTTTAAACTTCAAAAACTTTGAAACTTTCCACAATAGTCATATAAAGAACTCTGCAGCAATAAAGTCAAGTGGTACTTAAGAATCTATATCAAATACAGTAAATAAAATCTTTGTGAACCATCAAGATTAGCACCCATCTTGCTAAAGTGAACCAGATAATCCACTTGTATTTTATCAGCACAGAGCACTCAAAGTCTACGATTTAGCTAATTACATTTGACATTGTTTATCCTATTGTTTGTTCCACATTCCAACAAGGTTATCAGCTGGACTGTAACACTAGACACTTGCTTAGAGTGATTATACTAATTTACATTTTTTCATGTTAGGCCCTGTTCACTGGCAACAACTAAAATACCAAGCCTTTTTTTTCCCCCAAGGAGTGCACAAAAATGCATACTGAAAAAAGAAGTTATCGTAATCTTAAACCTTACACTAGCAAAAGGTTTTGAAATTCAGTGTTTATACCTTAATTATTATATAGAAGGTATGCAGGAATTATTTGCCTTCAAAATGGTAAATGCTAAAGTCATGTGTTTAGAAAAGGTGGCAAACGATTACAATCCGTAAAGTTTTATATAAATAACTTCAATGAGATAACATATAAATTCTAACCAAGAAATTGAAGTGGCATGCCAATATGCAAATTCCAGCATGAGTAGAAAAGCACAATTATTCTTTGAATACACTAGCTTAGAAAACATAATTTGTTATGAAATGTCAGAGGGTAAAAGTACAGACGATACAAATTTCATGTTAACAGGGTCTTACATTACAGCATTGCATGACAAGTAACCATTATAATATCTTCTTTACAAGCATTTCTTCCATTTCTCCAATGTTTCTCCAGAGTATTTAGATATCATATACTATATGCTCTATTTTGCTACATTTTACTTTTCTGCTCTGAAGTATTTGGGTTGATAAATAAAAAATTTTACCCTCATTTTGTTACTTACTATTTAATTGATTTTCATGACTTTGAATTCAGACAGCTACAGGACAGCATTGTTTTTAGGGATTTCGGAATCAAATACTAAATGTAAAGCATCCATTCCAGGATAGTCTGGTTTGACTTCATGGATGAGCAGGCTAGAGTGGCTCAATATTCTGGGCAAAATCTCAGTCAGTATAATCCCCATAAGATATCAAAATTATCTTAAAGTACAGTGGAATACAGGTGGTAAGGCGCAGAATACTATACTGAGATGAATGACATGCAACCGGGGGTTTCAAACCTGTGTTGTTCTTCTTATTGATTGAAGAACCTTTCTGCGTTTACATGACTCTCAATCACAATTCCCCTCTAATAAGACTTGTAAAGTTCACATTTCACTTATTTTCAATTAAACAATTTGTCAATGTCATATGTGAAAATTTTAATTAATTGGTTTGCCCTGAAACTGAAACAAATTTACAAGGTACACAAGTATTATTAAACTAATGTTTACCTAGCCTGCAATAGTGAAGTTTAACCCTTTTCATTCGTTTAACAACACTAGTAAAGATAGCTTTTTTCATTAAATCAACTGGTGCAGAAAATGCAATTTATTTCTAACTTTTGAGAAAACAAACTTTTTCCTGTATGTTTATACTACTTCAAGGTTTGTAATATGCATCTATAAATGTGCCACATTTTTCCCATCATCAAATTATATATAACATTTTAAAAACGTAAATTACCTTAAACTAGTATAATAGAAATTGATAATACATAAATATTTATGGTCAAAGAAATACAACTTGAACAATTCAGGCATTTCGTACAGGTAAATCAATTTAAAAGACAATATTAAGAAGACTGGGTCAATTAATGGATTTATCGGGAAGAACCCACATATCTCCAAATTTGATCTCTGCTGTCCTTATCGTTTCATCTAATCTGGAAGTTTATCATAACTTTATTTTATTCATAAAACAGAATATGTGCAATCTATTAAGACATATTTACCACAAAAGGCTATTTAATTACACTACTACAAGAGTAATTTACTTTAGATAGCACTTCAATCGCAATTCAATTTAATGTTGTAACATTTTTATTGCAAATTTAGATAAATTACAGGCCATGTTCCCTAAATTTTTATAATGGATACCCGTTTCATGAAATTCAAGTAATGAAAGATTCTATGGCCTATTTTTCTAAGGATATAGGATACCTTTCTGGAAAATCTTGATGCTATTATGATTGTTCTGAAAAATTATTACATTATATAGCAGTCGCTTATCAATACATGTATAACCTGCCCTAAATCCTTTTAACTTGCCCTTATCCCTAGAAAACACCCAAAATCCTTCGAAAATACTAAATTTTTTATAAAATACCAAAAAGACCATAAAGTAAGTTCTTACAAGACACAAAATTTTGTAAATGCAGAAATGTATGCTCTGTTTGATAAGATGGTAGTGGTTATTTGATTGTAGTGCAAAATAAGACAGTTCTGTTATACAGTATGTACAGTACCTGTATCAATCAGGGTCTGTCACTTTGGTATTTATGCTATGGGACTGATATTCTCAAGACAATGGCATACTCTGATGTATTTATATCCTAGATAAAAGCTGTAAACATCAAGCTGCCTGATAATGAACTAATGAGCTCAGCTAAGAAAACAACAAAACTGTCATTTCACATCCTACAGGAGAACTTATTTACACTACAGTAATTAATTCTATTTCATCTTCTAATCTGATTTAGCTGACATTGCTGATAAGCATGTATCTGGCTGACAAAACACAGGTGAGAAGGTTGCCACAAACAAATGCCACAAAGACTGACTATCCCCCATTACTGTCACAGAGAATTTTCATGGACTAGCTATCTTAATTGTTTATGAATCCCCTTTAACCTGATCAGACTAAATTAATGACCTGTTGTACATGTTGTGGTCCAATGGAAAATGGGTTTAATTAATTTTTGAAGTTCAGTGAACATCTTGAGGCTTTTGATAAAATTCAAGGTTTTGGACAAGGGAATATAAGAGAGTGCTATGGTTGCAACTGCAAAAACAGCACATGACTATTACCATAGTATCTGAGGGACGAGGGATCCCCTAACAAATTTTATAGAAAAACTGAATCTAGAAATATCTGAAATGCAATAATATCAAGGGTGATTGTCTTAAATCACAGTGCAGGTAGAGAAATCCAAGATGGCATCCAAGATGGCTGCCAAAAATATTGAAAATTACCATATACACACTAATACTTATCATTTTTCACTAAAAATTGCTAAAATAGTGACTTCTTTTTTGGTTATTGATTCATTTGTTGTTGTTTTTTTAAGTTGTTTTTCTTTGTTGTTTTTTGTTGGCTTTTAATGTATGGCAACTTCCAAGATTAACATGTCATGAAAAACCTCAGTGAGCAAGCAAACAATGTATCCTTAAAATAACACACTCAACACTATCTGTATTATCTATTTGACCCCAAACTCAATTAGGGTCATATCAACATAAACCAGCATAAAGGAAGAAACTACAGAAAAAGAGTGTGTTGCTATGCACCTCAAGGTCAAGTTTGCACCAAACATGAACATGGTGCGAGACTCAAGTGTTTAACTTAAGTTGTCTGTTGTAATGTAATTCTTTGCCTACATGGCAAAACAAAACATAGTAATCAGTAAATATCTATAATTATGAAAGCAGATTCTCAAAAATTTCTAAAATGAAAGGGTGTCCATACTGAAACTGTTGAAAAGTAGCACACATCCAGATGAAAATAATTTTCAGAATGTATAACTACAATAGTATAATAATACATACCATGTATTGTATGTTTTATGTAGAGTAGGACAGGATCCTGTTACCAACAGAGTAAGGGCTAGTTTTGCATTTCACATTGTTCTTACACTTGTCAATATTGAGAACATTTCCTAAATTTGCTGACTCTGGAGCTGCCTGAAGATTTGAAGTTTCAAAAAAGGGCAGTTTTCATGAATAAAAATATAATTCCTACCTTGGCCATTTTGTCCATGAAATTGTTGTAACTTTTTCTCCAACTTTTGCTGCCTTCGCCGCCTCATAACTGCCTCCGGATTGGAAATACTCCGAGTAAAACTAGTCTCAGGGGCGTCAGTATACAACTGTTGGGCCACACCCCCATTCTTATCCACATTTTCTTTGTTCATCTTTCTTTCCTTATCTGCTTTCTTCTTTTCTTTCTTTTCTCTTTTTGACAACTTTCTTTTGAATCCTGGACCACTTTCTTTCTCTGGGGCAGCAGATGCACCCTAAAACAGGTGAGGAAAAAAACTTTTTTAGACAGCAAAACAGATGGACAGAATGATCGAAGGCAAATCTATAGTTCAGCCTTCTATATAAACATGTGTAAAAGATTTTTTTTTTTAAATATAAGCTGAATGTTTTACTGGATGTAAAATTTTGTTGTATGTTCAGGGGCAAAAAAACTTTATACAATTGCCAAGTCCTAAACACTGGTCTGATAGAAAACAAGCGCCCTTAACAATATTGAGAAGAAAACAATAGCACTAAATACTATTTAGCATTAAAAACAATTTCAGGATGCAAATGTATCAAAATCTTTATAATGTAAATACAGAAATTGTGCTTTTAGTTGTTGTTTTTTTTTTGGGTTGTGTTTTTTGTCACACCAAAACAGTATAAGTCATATGGGAACTTTCCAGCTTTACTGGTAGAGGAAGACCTCAGGTGTCCTTCCATGTATAATTTCAGGCAGGAGCGGGCACCTGAGTAGAGGCACCAACATTTTGTAAGCTAGCTGGATAACTTCCTCACATGAAAGAATCCAAAGTCTCTGTAGGGATTTGAACCCACAGTGAGGGGCAAGTGGTTTGAAGTCAACAACCTTAACCACTCGGCAACGGATACCACTAGATTGTGTAAATATAACTAAACATAAGATATTTCCATCACTTATTTCAGACCGAATGCCATATTCACTACATTCTGGTGATACATTTTACATACAATTACATCTTGGTAAAAGAGAAATTTCACCCTTTCAAAGACCTGCACTAGACTGCTTAAGTAACACATTCACAACTTCAAGCCATAAATTGATTAAAGTTCACAACAAATGTAATTTAAACGTAACAGCTATTACATCCTAACATATCTAAATAGGAGAAAAGTGACCTTTAACATTAAAATTTTCCTTTTTCTGATCCTACATGATTGTATATATCAAAATTTCAAGTAATAATAAATATTTTATATCAGAAGATTAAGGATTAAATTAATAAAATCTGCGTACCTCTCTGCGTAGCAAAAATCTGCCTTCTCGTACATCTTTCCCCCAGTTCAACTGCACGTATAGAATTCTTTCGTCATCCAACAATTTCCTCTCCTCTGTAAAGAAATTAAAGACAATGGTAATTGCATATTAATATAGAACAATTATTTTCATGGATTGCTTAAAGAATTACAGACATGTGGAAGCCAGTTTCAAATCTACAGATTAACCAGTTTCAAACCTTGAGAGGAACCCAAAAATAATATACTTTTTTGCAAATTTCTTCTTATTTCTTATTTAATATGATAAAACAATATGATAATAAATGTCAAGCGGGTCAATAAACAATAAAATGTATGATAAATACAAAAAAACTTCAGCTAAAATATTACACTAAAACATCAATCTAAGTTTCAAACATAACACCACTTGTTTGTTTATATGTAAATAATATCATGCACATTTAAAATTCAATGGACACCTTGCATCAGATTGCTCAATGTGTGCAAACATGAAATATTTATTGCGTTTTACCACTTGATTTTAACTGATTTCTTAACAGATTTATTTCGAGATAAAGTGATCTTCTATGTATGCGTCCTATTTCAAGGCTGCATATTAACATAGATTTAACAAGTGTTTTATCTCTTTAATTTTGATGTTTACAAGACAAGTGCCAAATTATATCTACACATAGTTTGCGTTTTTTTGCGAGATCAATTTTTATGGTTCTTGTAACTGACATAGTGTGTGGCCATCTCAAGATCAAATCTTCTTGCAAAAAATAAAGCTACTGGGATGTATAATATAAAATATTATATCATAGTGTTATGAAAATAGTAACTGTCCTCAAAACAGATATGTAAGAGTATTTTAATCAAACTGAATATGATATATAAATATATAACACACTGACATGAATATTTGCAAATCAGTGTTAGACAAAATACACACAGTTGTAACAATTGCATTGTTTGATATACATATATTATATGCATTTATAAAGCAATAACGCCATGTCATATTAGGCTCCCAGCCATACTGGAAGGACAGGTGCACTTAATTACAATACCATATGAAAGCAATTACTAGAGCTTAAACAAAATTATTCAGAAAACTAGCTGGCCAGTTTTATCATATCAAATTGACAATTATTCCAACCCACTGCAGTAGGGAGGGCACAAAAGAGGATGGACAAAATTTTCAATCATCATAATTTTGCCACAAGGAAATTTGTGGGCATAAGTTTCACCCGAAAAAATAGTATTATGTATAGTCCAGCAGGAAAGTTAATGGACATGGGTTCCAAGCCAGTGCCCATATACAAGTCAGTCAATGACAACTAGGCCACAGAGGCCTTATTTCTTACTTTGTACAATTCATATGTACATGTAATATCATAAATAAAAACTTCATTGTCAATCAAAAATTGCCTTCTTATCCGTCAAATCAAAAAATCAAAACCACAAATTTCCTCTTGGCAAAATTATGATGATATTTTTCAATTTTATACAGTAAATTCTCCGTCACTGTAATCATGTTATCATCTTAGGTAAAATACCATTTACATCCTTAATGAAATTCAAGATGTACTCCATGCATATAAACTGATAAACATTCTAATTTTAACAAAGTACTGTGTGGGAAAAAACACTATTTGTATACTTAAACAGCATCTAAAAACTGCGGGTCAGGTACGTTGTCGGCCAAAATTTAGCATCTCAATCGCTACATCAACATAATCAATAGCAATTTATCAAATAGTATATATTTAATGACTTTAGGAATTACAAGTATTTTTCTTAAGGCGAGCTCATTATAAAAACACTATAAACAGAAAATAAGGCCACTCGGGTCATAACACTGGGAAATATATAGTACGTCAAAATGTCATAAAATATATATATAAAATAACTTATTACAATGTATTTTTTTACATTTATATAAAACAAACATCAGGGACAATGCATAATTATGCATACCAGTGTATATGTTTTATAAACAATTTGACGGCCTGACCCTAGTATGATTAGTAAAGCTGGACTTATTATCCTAATGCTTCTTTATGCTTTTGCATATGTTAATGCACGAAAAAATTGCATTAACCCATATTAATTCAAAGAAATTGTAAAAACGTCCGTTTTAATATTTCTCAGTTTTAAATGGAAATGAATGGTGGAAAAAGAAAAGAAATGACCTGTTTTAGTCAAACTTAATGACCAAATTTTCTAAAATTCCACATTAACATTAAATTTTCAAATTTAAAGCCAAAAAGACTCTTACTGTATAC
Organism: Ruditapes philippinarum; assembly: GCF_026571515.1. Taxonomy (NCBI): domain Eukaryota; kingdom Metazoa; phylum Mollusca; class Bivalvia; order Venerida; family Veneridae; genus Ruditapes; species Ruditapes philippinarum. The sequence goes on along the minus strand of NW_026859550.1, from coordinate 13,806 downwards.
TCTTCAAGCATGTTTTAAGAAGCAAATTAATGGTGTAGGGAAAAATAGTGTGAATAGACAGGATTTGGAAGTCCATAGTGACTCTGAAATTTGACAGAGATCTGTGAATTGTGTCTCAATGGATTTTCCCCCATCATTCCTTGCCCCCCCAAATCTTTGTTCATTAAAATGGCTTCTCTTCCATTCCCCTCTTTCTCCCCCACCTCTCGCTTAAATTTTTTACATATGCTTACTCGAGGTCTTTCTAAATTTATTTCAAGCTGGAATGTTAATCTAATTGACATAATTGCGTTGTTAATTCCGTTATTGAAAATACTTTATTATTTATAGGTACTGTGTTATTATGGTATTTATAAGTAAGTTACAAATTTGTATTGCTAATGAAAGGTATGTAAAAGGTGACCTGCATTTACCCACACTGGAATGTTAGAAATGTCATCCATTCAGCACAAACATGACAATCCTTTGTAAGTAACTACACAATGTGTACCTTGAGGTAGTGGACAGGCCTATAGTAACTTGTTTAATATATGCAAGCTCATGAATATTAACTTCATTTGTATTTATGGATCACCATAAAAATTGCAGATTTTGTTTACGAAAAGCCATAAAATGTCAAAATGACTTTTCAAATCTTAGTTATCCAAATATATGTACACTATGCAGTGAAAATTATTTCTTATATTATTTCTTAAACGTTCATCACACATTTGGCTTAAATTCATACAATGTATGCATTCTGGACTTGCTATACTACACTGATGACGCTCCCAAATATAAATTTATCATACATGCCCACTACATATCGTAGTTATCAGTCAATGAATGAAAAAAAGTAAAAATTATTTAGCGTAATATGAAAGAATTTTACTCAAGATACATTTTGTACTTGGATACTGATCTATCAATTGAAGGTGACCATTCCCTAATCCATCTGGAACCCCTGTTTAGAGTGGTCCAGGGTACCCATGATATTTTCAGCCAATGCTGGAATCCAAACTGTCCAATATATACATGTATCAGTAGTTATCCAGCAATTGTTAAATGTACCTTTTTCCAAGCTTATCCCCAGTGTAAACCAGGAATGACAGCAGAAGGCAGGTAAATTTTATAGCTTAACTGCCTGACTATAATTCCGCATAATTTCTCATTCTGAGCTGTCGAGCTATTTGTCAAACTCCTACAGTCACATTAGCCAAGAATGCATCTTAAAAAACAAAATGGTCCAAGTGTCTAACTGCAAAATCAGTAACTGTTATGAGTATGGTAAATAATGGCCAAAATGTCCAGATTTTCAAATCTGTTCTTTTTTACTCTTAGCCAGCTGAGATGGCATACACTGCAAGCTATTCAGTCAGTCCATATTTTGGAAATTTCCCTAAAAATGATTAATGGTTTTATCCAGGCTGAAAGATGGACAAGTCCATTTTTGACAGTTAAAATACAACAGATCAATTTACCAAGTTTAACAAATGGATGTTACAATTATAACAATTTTCCTGAAATTTAACACATTTTTGTAACAACTGGTTCAAATAATAGCTTGAAACAGAATACACTAGTGTGACACAGATGGGAGGTAATTATATAGTATTGTCCTTAAAGGAACGAATTTGAGAATAACAACGTTTTAAAAGCTACTGAAACACTATCAATTTTTCAATAGACAGCTTATTTAGCAAATTGAATTATGTGAGAAAAATGCTCTTGACTTCTCCATTTTATAAGTTTACGGAAGTAGATACTACATTAAAATCACAGTATGGGAACTGTTTTTTTTAGTTTTTTATCCAAGATGCTTTTTTCTCAATGAATGCTAGATCATCTTTAAATAAACAAACATAATGTCCGACTTATAAAAGCTTTAGCAATAAATCATCGTTAAGTGGAACCTTTCTTAACCAGTCCCCTCTTTAAACTGACTGTCTGGTCCTTTTTTTCTCAACATAATTTACAGCTTTTATCAACAAACTTTTTCATCATTTAGGATACCAAACGACTGCTGTGGCCAGAATGTCTATAAACAGCATAGAAGTACCCCTTGTATTGTGGCCTTACATCATGGTTGCCTACTTCCCTTTACTTCTTTATACCTCTCTACTAATTGGAATAACTTATTGATACATGATTTTTTAGAGAAAATCCCTTTAATATATTTCTTGCCCCGCTTTTTCATCCGATGAAAAGGCCTAAATTTTAAAATTTCTGACAGTCTATTTTTCTAGTAAACTGTATTCAGCAGCATTCTATATGGATAACTGCAGGCACAACCACCAAAAGTGGGTCAACAACAAAGTTTATTTGACACTAACAAAAAAAACGTTTATAACAACAGTGGGTCCTGAAACCCTTCTTTCCTCTTTTCTTTAATTTTTTTCTTATTCCAGTCACTGACTTATTCCTTTCTAAAACAGACCAAAAGCTTAAAAGTAGAAATTCATTGTAAATGATGTTTTTGCTGACTAGACACTGAAAAAGAAACTTTTCAGTGTTTATTGATGGGTAGTCAAAAACAGACATGGGTTTAGATAAATACAGTGATCATAATATACATTTGAAAAGTGTGTGGGCCTAGTGGTGGGAGGGAGATCAATACTAACTGATTATGATTTATATTTTGGATAAACACTATGATCCTAGTAACTTTTTTTCTTTTAGTGTTTGAAAATTTCAACACCCGATATTTGTATAAAATACCGTAAAATTCCTAATAAATGCCCCTCCCCTAGGTCTTTTGATAATGAAAATAATTTACTCATCAGTGCTGAACTCATAATTAAACACACAATATTATTCAAATCATTCAGAATCCATTTTATTTTATAGTAAACACAAATAATCAAATATGTATAAAATGAACTGTAAAACCTTTATACTTTTTAATGTTATTACCAACACTTGCTAACACTTAATGTATTTACAGTGATTTTTTGATTTAGGAAAAATGTATTTTAATAATAGCCCCCCTTTTGGAAAATGTTTAGCCCCCAGGGGCGTTTAATAGAAATATACGGTACCTTTCAAGTTTACATGCTTTATTATTTTAATAAAGCATAAGTGGCACATGCTATATTATTTTGATTAAGCAACAGTGGCACCATTGTTCAATATTCACAGACTTCCTATAGCTTACCCCTGAACCCAGTGTAAATCCTGCCAGGTTTTTTTTTATTTTTTCATTAGAAGATGTTATCCAGCGGGCTTAAAGAACTCAAATAGTCTACTGAAAAATTTCAACTCAGGGGTTTGACTCATGCCTGAAATAATGGAAAGAGGGGACATGGCAGATAAGGTCTTCCCCAACCAGTATATTTGGAAAGATGCTATTTGACCATTACAGTCAGTGACACTGCAGTGTGACTTGCAAACCAACCATAAAAACCAAACCAAATTCTTTAATTTAAAACATCGAAAGCCAACATTTTATATAGAAATGACTGCATGATGAAGCTTTCTTAAACAAAACATTGTCACTCTTTTTCAGGGTTAAAAATTCAGTGCTGAGAGAGGCACAAGTGATTCAAATTGCACTTGACTGACATCAGAAAGACATTATTATTGTCACCAGCAATGCAAGAATACTTACAAATCACTCATATATATGACCTTTAAGAGATGGCTCTTTAATGGCACTATGCAGTCTCAAAACACTTAAAATTGCCAATACCTAAGAAGATATTTTGGACAGTTGACAATTATAGTCCTCATTCAATAATGACCTTTACAAAATTGCCATAATTGGCAACAGATCCGAATATATACAAGTACACTGACTTTTCCGCAGGCTTTGTTTTGTTTACTGAAGGAATTACAAATATATATAATAGAATTTCTACGCTATTGGCTCCAGATTGACTCTATATTTTACAGTTAAAATGAATTGTAATTTTCATATAGGATTGCAAGTTTTATACTTTCAATTAAGTTGTAGAAAATGCATATTCAGCTGACTGTACTTATCATGCATTCAAAATACAATGCATAAATTCCATTCTTTTCCTTTTAAAATTCAAAGCCTACTTTGAAGAACACGAGAAAAGTTGCTAGTGGAATACTATGTATTTTGCCCTTGGAAAATTGTATAATGTTGTTAAGTAAGTTGTACAAACTTACTGGTTTAATAACTTTAATTACACCTATTTTAACAAAATATCTTGTGAAAAGAAGATTGAAAATTACTACAGTGTAAAATCCAATTGATTTCCCCCAATAAACTTTATCTGTGCACACACCATTGCATATATAATAAACTTATATCATAAGTCAGTTGAAAATTCAACCTTTAAGCAGACAGCTTAATTATTATTATTAGCAAAACAGATTAATTCTATTAACTTAATTGAATTAAGACTATAATTTTGAACTACAAATATAACAGTCAGGCCCTGGTTTATTTAACTTTTATCTTCTTGTTATAAATTCTCTGAAGATATGTACTGTACACAACAAGATATGTTGATATTTGAGGTACAAGCTAGCTTTTGAGCAGTATTATAACTTATTTATTCAACAAATTGGATCGCTTCTCCACTGAAAAGTAAGCCCCACCCCAACCCCTGCAGGATTGAACCTACAGTGATTGAGAGCAAGGAATTCAAACTTTAACCACTACACATGGTCCTATAAATAAGCTACATCAATCTACCAACTACGTAATTATTAACATAAGAATAATGATTTGCATATAAAAAGAGACCATAGCTTTAATTTTGTTATCATTTGTGCTCAACACAGTCATATACATGTAAGAGAGAAAATGCAATGCTGACATTAAATTTTCATTTTCACATACATGTACCTCCTCTTTTGCTTAGTCAACAATGAATAACTTAGTCAACAATAAAACAATCCTACCTCCATTTATATGAACCTCGAACAGGTTATATCTGTTAGCTGTCAACATGCGCATGTCTGGACGAAACTTCTCCACCAGGACATCAACAACTTCCTTTGTGGTGGCTGAGCTCGCCACCCTTATACACTTTGTGACTACATTATGGTCTTCATCTTGGAAGTAAAATCTTACAACCCCGTGGAACTCTAAGCTCTGTAAACAAATAGATACATGTATGATTTATGTTAAAATATTTGTATAATCTATATAATCTGCAAGTTTCTTACATGTTTCTCAAGTCAGTCAATTAGTTTTTTTGGGGCTCCAGTTTTAAGTGCCAAACATAATGAATTTGTTTGATTCATTTTAATGCCGCTTAAAAGTTAAAACAAATCTTTGGTCATATCTCTGTAGTTGGTCCACCTAACCAGTTTTTCTGGTTAACTTTTAGGCTTAGCTAATGCCCCGGTCACATATTCACGGATAATGCCACGGAAGAGCTACGGTCTAATCGCTCACGGATCACTACGGAAATGTGAAATTCCGTGGCCCGCTACGGTTCCAGTACGGACACACAACGGTATGAGTACGAAGTCCGACGGATTTACCACCAAAAGCCCCCGGAGAGACACGGATTGTGACGGACCGGCACGGTTTGATACGGAGCGACACGAATCAGGACGGACGCACTACGGATACACTACGGTATAAGCACGGGTTAGTACGAATATTTAGTACGGTCTGATACGGAGAAGAACGTATTGATACGGAGAAGAACGAATTGCCAAGGATCTATACAGACCTAATACATCCGTCCACAACCTCTTGCTTGCTCATTTTCAAAATGCCTCAAAAGAAAAGAACACCTAGAAAACGAATTGCAGAGTTCAATGATTTTGGCGGGGAGGATTCAGCCTAATCGCGTCCGACCCCCGAGACACATCAGGTCCAATTAAAGTGAATTTCTTAAAGGACGCTGGATCCTCAACAAGTTCGGCCATGAGAGCCTCATACTAAACATAAAGCGGTCTTCGTAAAAGCCCATCTCTAGTCCACCATCTCGTCTGTCTTCTCTTACCTGATTAGATATGGACTAGTAATCATTAATGAAAAATGTTGATCAATACTGCTTCTCTTTTAATTTTAAGATTTGCTGTTCATCTTACAATTACATTAATTATCGTGATGTTTATGTTTTAAAAATATGTAAAAAGCGTGTTAATTAATCTTATTATCACTGAAGGGCCAGCGTCCGAGGCTTATGAGACACTTCGTTTTATGTACATATTTACTCCAATTTCACGATCCAATGTTTGTAAAATATGTAGCATTAAATGTTATTCTATTACTTATGAATTGTAGTACGATATTAATATAAATTTACTTCTATGCATGTCATCAAGCAGCTCGACCACTGCCTCCGCATTCTGAGCCATTTCAATATAAAGTTGCAGCCAGTAAATGGCAATTATCATTTATTAAATGTTCCCGCAAATATGTCTGTTATTAACAAGAAGGTAGTATTTATACCCTTGAAAAAGTACATGATACTTAATTTATCCGTTCTAAACAGTGGTGGGCCGTACCATTCCGTGTTGCAACGCAATAAACCGTATAAGACCGTGCTAATCCTTGCCTCTCCGTAGTACAACGTATTACGATCGTGGCTTTCCGTGACAATGCCGTATTAATCCGTATTAAAACCGTAGCTTATACGTAGGGTAACCGTACAAATACGTAGTTCTCCGTACCAAACCGTGGAAATCCTTGACAAGTTGGTGGACTACGAATCAGTACGGACTAATACGGTTTTCGTACGGACCAGTACGTATCAGTACGGATTAATACGGACTAGTAGGGATACGCTACGGTTGATTTTTCCGTAGCAAATTTTTGTGCATGTTCAAAAATTGTCAAGGATCGCTACGGATATACAAGGACTACTACGATTGATTACGGTTACAATACGGAGAGCTACTGACCAGTACGGGTAGCTACGGACGATGCCGGAATTAATCCGTGGCTCTTCCGTGGGCGTTTTCCGTGAATATGTGACCGGGGTATAACCTATACTTCAATTTCTCTGCAAATGACTAACTACTTATGAATATGATATCCCACATGATTTATGACTGAGACAAATGATCATTAGACTCAATTGTCAAAGAATTTGAAAGAAAGTCCCTTTAAAGCTTTTTTCAAACTAACTTTTTTTATTAAGGAAAGCTAGAGTACACCACCAGTGTTTCAACACCAACAACACTTGCAGGGAACCAAATAATTTGTACCGGTAAGTACAAAATGCAGAAAAATATAGCAGCTAGTGAAATATTAATTCAAAGAATCTTGGAAGGATCTTAAAACCTTCAAAAACCTACAATTCATCCAAACTTGAAAAGACTTCTTAATCCTGTACAAAGTAAATCATACTTAGTAAATGAAAACAGAAATCAATTCACCTGTTCAATACTGAATTCAGTTTGGCGTGCACCACGTTTCTTAAAATTCACAAAACCAAAACACCCAAGTAAGCTCATATTAAAACTTTACATGTGTACAAGTATGATAATGTCATGTATGTAAATGTGTATAAACTGTTCAAAAAACAAATAAGTGGTAAAAATACTAAGAAATCGCTCAGGTAAACTAATAATAATGCATGGTCTGACAACATGCACTAAAACGCATGGTTATGACTGGTAAATGAAAGCAGAAATTCAAACACATACAATAGTACTACATTTTCTGTTGTATTTGTGAAATAGTAATAGTATAACTTGATATAATGATAAATCAGATTTTTCACAGTAATTTCTCCCAAGTGCCGCATAACAATCACTACATGCATTGCATATTAATGACCTGGTACTAAATCAGGTATAGGTTAAAACCACCTCATGAATAAACTAGAAGTCTATAAATTCCCATATTAAATAATCAAACAGATCGCGACACAGATATCTAAATCCTAATATCACCCAAGAGAATTTCAATGTCACTTCTTATATTATTCCATGATAACCAGATTTCAAAAACCATCAAACAAAACTTTTCTGCTATTATTGATGAGTTATGCAGAACAATTTAAGCTTCAGGCAAAATACTTAGTACCTACTGCTTAGCTATATACAATACATGTACTGGAAGAAAATTGATTCCATGCAATCCATTATGCCTGTCAGCAGTATATACCTATGGACATGACTGAGCATTCCAATCCATCTTCTGTTTAGTGCAGATGACAGTGTCTTAACAATCTATTTCTGGAAAAACCTTTGAATCACTCAAATTATCATTAGGCTACAGCGTAATTCCAATGGACCATGATGCTATGTTTGACCACTGTAGTTCGTCACTGGACATTTAATTATAATTTTTATTCTAGACTGCCTTAGTACTTTAGACTGCCTACTCAAAATAACTGCAATGGGTGTGAAGCTTCCTTATTTTTATATATCTAAGGCCATATTGACCACAGCTTACATCTTTTTCAAGGAAAGTGAGAAAATAAAATGCCCCAAAAAAAATGAAAAAGAAAATTTATGAAAGACCATGAATGTATGGTGTGAATTCAAGAAAGTAAGATACCTTTGTTTATTTGAAAAGGTGAAAGAATGTCAATGATTAACCAGTCTACCTACTATCTTCAACACTTCTGAATATGTTCATTTTCTCGTCAAGAGACTCCAAACTTCACTCAAACAAACCAAAGGAAAAGAAGGGGGACATACTCCCTCATTGACTCACATAAATTTCAACCTAACTAAGGCCCTGACTGCATGATCTAATCATGAATATTGTATTTCCTTCAACTCACTAACATATGTGACCACCACTGTCTCTAAAAGATTACACTGTACAAAACAAGGCGTATTGCATGTAGTAAAGCTTTTTCATGCAACAAAGTTTATAATGGTAAAACAAAACATCCCTAAAGCTCATCTTAAAAACAAATCTATCATCAATAGTACTACACTTACTGTAGATAATCAGATAGGTAAAACATATGTTCAGTGTCTTTTATAGCTAGCACCTAGCACAAGATAACACTGACTTTTTTTTGGGGCTAAAACATCTGGTAAACTCTTCAAACAAATGACTGTCCTGAAAGATTGTCTGTCAAGATTTTGAAAATGCATTTAATTATCTTAACTCATTTCAAACATTTTTTTATCACTTTTTAGGATGCTTGAAAAACTTTAATTTAGTTAAGCCCCAAAAGGCAATGGCATAATATAAAATTAAAGTAATGATTAATGAATATGTACAAACAAATAAGGTACATGTAAGAGTTAAAATTAAATTAACCTTTGAAGAATTAATATTATTTTCTATCAGTTTTACACTTTTTACTTATGGATTGGTGCCATATCAAAAATGTTCAAAATGACTTACTTTTTATATTTATTAAAAAAATAATTGAAAGTAGAAAATGACTGTACAGTTCAAACACATACATGTAACGGGACAATGACCACGTTTTTAAGAGGTGAAGTACACCTGAGCAGGCTACCTTTCCAAACAGTTTTAAGGGCTTAGGCATCTTAAAAAATGCAGAGATGTGCCTTTAATATAATAAGAAATCTGCGAACTTCGGGCAAATACCCATTAATATTATATCTTCCTGTACACTTATGAAATTTGAATTTGACGATATTACACAAGACATGAAAGGATGCAATTGTGTACATGCATGTCGTGTTTAAAGTAAGTTGCACTGACACTATCATAAGATGGTGATATCATTATTAAAGCTTTTCAGCAGGGAGGTTCAGAATGAACCTGGAAAATAATAAAGATATGCCTGTATCATTGATTGTATATTAAAACACAGGCATATTTTTGCATGCAAAAAGAGATTCATTTCCCTAAATTGAAATCCTATGAGACTAGTAATAAATTCATAAAAGAAGCATCTTTATATAAACCATATGCCAATTGTCAATATGTCATTATAGATTGGAAAATGATCTTTGTAGTTGCTGGAACTCTTGAGATTGGTGTCAATTTGTATGAATAACAATACATAAATTTATTGTTTAACTTTTGCTGACAAATTGAATGTTGGAACTTGAAATTAGGCATAAAAAAGTTGCAAAACTGTTGATACATTATTCATATTAGATGACAAAACTTTTTAAACTTTAAATGCTTGGTAAGGATAGAAATGGGCCTATAGACCATAGGGTCTAAACCAGGAGTATATAATTAAGGTTACAGGGCTCATCCTAAAGGGCGATTCGGGCGAAAACTTCGCCGTGTATATTCCAATTTCGCTCTCCCGATTGACCAAAGAGAAGTCAACATTGCCGATAAAATCTTAATTCCCAAATAGTAATAAATTGGCGATGTAAAGAGCAGAGATTGTATCCGCCCATATAACGTCTGCTAATTATCATTATCCAATCAGAGCGTCGCTTTATACTACCCTTCTACCTGTAAGCAAAGCGATAGACCGCCTACTCTAAACAGTAAATAATGAGAGCATCGACCCGAAACGGTATATTTGTGTGACAGTTTTGCGAGTTTAATACAGGATTTGGCGATAATTTCCCGATTATCTAAACATGTGCAATCTTTCCTAATTGATTTACACAATGCACTTCGATGGCGTAAAGGCGATGTGCAATGGATTTTTCACGGCTGTCACAAAACTGTTACTAAATTAAAATTAATCAGTTTCATTAATGATCAGCGACCGGATAGTTTTGAATGATTTCAGTCCGTTAACATCAATTTTTACTGTAAAATTATGTCGCTCACGTCATGGCTACAGGGCGAAATGCCCAAACCTAGCAGTAAGAAAGTTACTGATTCTGATAGTTACACCTACGCGAAAATTTAAGAAAGCCAATTCGCAAAAATCTTGCGATTGGTATGTTGTAGACAGTGAGGGTGTTTGGCATTGTTATCTTTGTAGAAATGCCAAATTTGACACAGCTTACGCACGTGGACACGACATCCCGGCTAAACTACATATCGGTCGTATATAACAACAAAATTTGTCAGGAAAGAAGTGTTCTTACTGTTTCAATATATATATTTGTTTTAATGTCGTAAATATGACGCTCAGATTAAGATTTATCAATATTGTAAATTTCAAAAAGCATTATTTATAAAGATATTACCAAATTTAACATTTCATGAAAATAAAGGGAGGTAATTAGAAATTTATTTTCTATAATTTCTCAGTCAAATTTTTCAATAAGAAATGAATGTATATAATTTTAGTGATCAAATATAATGTGCACAAATGTTTGCAATACATATTTTACATATTCTGCGATGTTTGAAAATTGTTTTATAAGTATAATTATATGCATATAAATACGACATTACAACATACAGGGTATTAAAAGAAAATTCTGTTATCAGAACAGAATAGAACAGATTTTATTAATCAATATCCAATGTAACTTATCTTCTTATAAAAGTGAGGATAATAAAAGTGAGGAAAGTAAAAAATATAAAAAACAATTTTTTAATCATATTTCTTACACATTATTATCAACAAATCTACATGAAAATATATAAACACATATTTAGAGAAAGCTGATAAATAGATATCAAAAATAATTTGTTTTTATTCATATTTGCAGCTCAAAAACATTTAGATGCCATTGCCAGATCTACTATTAATTAATCTACTATTAATTAAATAACTGGAGAAATATTATAAGTGATGTTAATTGTGTTTATATTATAATTAAAGGATGTATAGCCATGCATGTTAATGCATACACATTGGGTTGTTTCCCTTCTCCCTAATTTTCGCGAGGAAGTCACTTCTCCCTAAAATTTCCCCCCAGGATGAGCCCTGGGTTAATTAAATTCCATTATCTTGAGTGTAAGTTTTATTTCTGAAATATACATGCTGAGTAGGGTTCTAATCATTGTGATTGGCATGTTGGCTCCATTAGTGTCAGTTATTCATAATGGCCCATTCCAATCATAATTTTTATATCTTAATTTAACAAATTTTAGATATAAAAAGTGCTATTTAAGCTAAATTGTGTATTTTTACACCTACATACCACAGGAGACAGTATGTATCATATACTGTGGTATATCTATGACAGGTGTATACATACTGAGATATATATTAATGACTAAGTGACAGTCAATGCACTTGTTAACCAATCCTCAACACTGTAACATCATTCAACATCAGGAAGTATGGCAAAGGGAAACAACTTTTGCCAGAACGTATAATTAATGCAATCAATGAAACCTACAGGTGATTTATAGAACGAAAACAATGAAGCAAAATATATCTATGTAATAAAAACTCAGACATATTAAAACGCTCAACTGGTGACAATCTATTATGTTTACACACTTGACCTCAAATGTATACACGTCGGCCATTTTGGAAACTTGTTGACGATTTTGATACCTGATTTACCTGTACAGGTGTCAATTTTTAAATTTTGAATTTATTGTTTTCTTAAAATATATATTTAATTCTGCTGATTAATTGATATTAAATCATTTATTTTACACCAGTTATTACCTCGTTTGGTGGACTAAGTTCAAAAAGATCGTAATGTTCCGAGTTCCACTGACTTATCAAGTTTGCAAGCTTTTGACGATCACGGATTTCCTCCGGTTTCACCATTTCGCTAAAGTAAATCCAAACCGTTTAATTTAATTCTCTAAAATCGAAATATTTTTAATTTATTCCATCCACAAAAATACTTGATTCTTTTCGAATATCACATTGTAAACACTGGGGAATGTTTTCCATAAGTTTACACCGTTTCAACGGCCTCCCATCGAATTGGAATGTAGTGCGCATGCGTGGTGAAATATTGATATGCAAATTGGCAAGGTGCGTGCAGATTCAAAATTGCTAGGGGTCGTCTCAAAGGGCCATTTCATCACTTAATTAATTAAAAAGGTTTTACTGAATAATTAACTGGATTAACACGAGCCATGACTTTAAATGAAGCCATGCACGAACATATTGTTTGCCAGTTTTATTGACTTATTCTTTCTTGAGACATAATTTATAATTATATTATACATAGCTAGCTATATGCTGTCATACACACAGGACTCCAAACAGCAGGAAGCTATTAGCTATTTGCATGTGAATTTATTATCTTCTGAATCGTGCAAACGTACCTAACTGTTGAAAATACTTCTTGGATATGTGTACCTACGACTTGACTTAAGGAATAAACTTACTTACAATATATACAGGAAAAAAACGCGCATATTCTTATATTTTCAATTGCAAAGTACATGTAAATTTCATTCACTTCTGTGGCTAGAAATAATGTTGCAAGAATCATTTCCCCCAAAAATGATCGTCATATTAGGTCTATTCAAAGACAAATCATGCACATACATAACAATTTTATTCAATATCGGTAATTTGCGAACTTATTTATCTAATCAAGACAATCTAATAACGTAATTTGTATCTCATATTTTATCCGAGCGTAAAATTGACCAATAAGACAGAAATAAAGAAATGACGAATTGATATTCCCGGTGGAAATGGTAATTGTTCTTTTCACTCTCGTAATACAACATAGTTAAAATACGGTTGGTTAAAATATTATTTATCTTTGGAAAGAGTTCCACGGTAGTTCCGAAACTGCTTACAATTATTCATAGGGGCGACAAGTAGTGTAAAGTGAACAAATAAAAAAGTATATGAGTATGACCAAACAGGGCATGCATTGCTTTCTTCCTGAGAAAGAAAACATGCCAGTTTATTTTTTTTTTCTAAATTGTTATTTTCCGTAACTTTCTAGTAGAAATGCTGATGTTTACATAGACTTTGCATGTCTGCTTTTAGAAATACAAAAATAGTTTACTTTATGAACAACTCAAATTTCTAAATACTATTAGCAATAAAAATAGTCTTAATTAATTAAGCTGTATTTTTTAGCTGTGAATAAAACATATCTATTGTTCAATAAATGTCTATTAATGAATATTAGACACATCTTAAAATAATA